>NC_072733.1:150624848-150640725 GCF_026930045.1 Uloborus diversus
ACAGTATGTTTTTTAAGATGTTCGTTGCGGGGACTTAAATGCACTATTTAAGCTATAATTGTGTCACAGTTGTTTCAAAGTCAGAGGCTTGCTATGATACATCGGGTAAATGTTTGTATTGGAAGGAATTTTCATTTAACACCCGAATTTTGAAAAATATTAACAATGACTCTTTAACATTAGTCAACAAATCTGCTGGCAAAAATTATCACTTTAACGATAGCTCTCCTCAAGTCTTGTCAGAAGAAGAATCATTTTCCTCATTAAGTTCACAGTTACCTAGTTTCAAGTCATCAGTTACCTCAATGTATCTGAAAGACTTGAAACATTAATACAATTTAATCAAAAACTGTTTGAACAACTATCTCTAGCTTCTGAAAGTGATACTTCAGAGTAAACTGCTCGTTCTCGTGAACAAAATGCTGTTTCATCTTTAGAAAATGCTTCATCTTTCGATCTTTCGAAATTGATTCTGGAAAACCTAATGTCTCCCATGTGTTATCTAAACGTGCATCAGTCTAACAGATTAAATTCTGAAAATTATACTTGCTTAGGCGCAAAGAATTAAAAATTGGACAAAGTATTTTGATTCAAGAAGTATTTTGCTCCTTATCCTTGAGCAGAAAGTATCACGTTCAGACAGTACTAGTTACTTTGCTTTTAGGAACATACCAGGTTCAACATGCTCCTTTTGTGTATTTCCTTTCTGAAAACCACCTTTTGTAGCAGTGATTTCATTGACAATAATAGACCAAGCAAGTTTATCAAGTAAATATCTTTTTAATCCTGCATCCGTATTAGCTCGTTTGGCTCTCCTCTGATATGCCCCCCTCTTGGCGAGATTTTAATTTTTCGCTCGATACGAAAATCGCCAATAAGGCGATAACTTGGCAACCCTGGTTTTGCAACTTAAACGCTGGAAAGTAGTTTCTCGAAGTCTGTCTTTTTGCACGTGTCTGTGTGGTAGGAGGTAGGTGCTCATATGTTCCGCTCTTAGGGAGATTTTAAGTTGAATACTCTAAAATAAAGTTTCAATTCAAACTTTATTTTAGAGTATTCTTTTTCTTGTTGTTTTTTAATGTTAATTTAGTTGAATTTTCTATTTTAATTATGAGTTCGGTTTGTGATGTTGTCCAAATGTATCAATTGAAATTTTTGAATGAATCTTCTTTTTCTTTTTCGTCAGGTCGTCCAACGTTTGGACGTACCGGAGTCCTAAATAGATTTTTTATATTTAAACTAATTGAAAATAAAGAGGTTTTTTTAGAATTTTTAAGGGAAATTGGTTTACTTAAGAATGAAATGTTATGTTCTAGATGTAATTCTGTTATGAAAATTAAAAAAACTAAAAAATGTTCAGATGGGTTATTTTTTTTTTTGTAGAAAGGTTATTGGGGGTGTTGTTTGTGGAAAAGAAGCAACGATCAGGGGTGGGTCATGGTTTAGTTCTAGCAAGTTGAAAATAGAGGAGATTTTTTTGATAACATATGAGATTTTAATTGGGACCAAAACTGCTGATATTGAAAGTCAATATTTTTTTTCATCACAAACTTTAGCCGATTGGCGAAATTATATTAATGAAGAAATATTAAATTACATTGAATTAAAATCCGAACAAATAGGGGGGGTTGGGAAAGTTATTGAAGTTGATGAATCTAAATTTGGGAAAAGAAAATATAATCGGGGACATGCAGTTGAGGGACAATGGGTTTTTGGGGGGGTTGAACGGGGTTCGGGGAAAACTTTTTTGGTTGCTGTTGGGGATAGGGGTAGGGAAACTCTATTTTTGGCAATTAAGCAGTGGATACTACCAGGCACGACGGTGCACTCTGATTGTTGGAGGGCATATGATACATTGGGGGAGGAGGGGTATGAGCATTTAACAGTCAACCATAAACTTAATTTTGTAGATCCAGAAACTAAATGTCACACTAACACAATTGAATCCACATGGAGACACGTTAAAAGTACTCTACCAACATATATTAGATTAGGGGATTTTAAATTTTATTTAGCTTATTATTTATACAAAAAAAATTGTGAATACAAAAATGAGGATATGTTTGTAAAGTTTTTGGAAATAATTCGCGAAATTAATTGGGTGGAGTACAAAATACAAGTAAAATAAGGTTGTTTTTTTTTTTGGAATTTTTTTTGTCAAAACAAACATAATTTAAATATTTTTGTAAAGTAATGATAATAAAAAATGGGATAATTTCCCTAAGAGCGAAACATATGTGCACTGCCTCACGTGAGGAAGTAAAAGAAAAGTAAAAAAGGTAAGTGAACATATTTTTAATTATTGTGTTTTTAGTGTGTTTCTGGTAGTTTGTATTTTGGTCTGGTTGGCATTTTTGTAGCACAAAAATAGTGTTAATTTCACATAGACCGAGGGCTCGTATCCCGGAGAAACAACGGAAAAAAATTAATGCATTAATTTCATTAAATAATTAATGACATAATTTGAATTTTTCCTGTTGGCGCTAAAAAAGCATCGCTAAGAACGATGTATGACATATGACGTCATACATAGTTTTCTTGGCGACGCTTTTTTGGCGCCAACAGGAAAAAGTCGCCAAGAGGGGGGTATATCAGATTTGTTCCGCTCGTTTACCAGAATAACCATGTGCACGATCATTTTTCTCCATTGTAAAACTCCTGGCATTTTACTACAAGTGATAAGAGTTTTTCTGATAATTGTTCGAATGGACAAAAAGCAGCATTAAACCCCAATGACTCTTTAACACTATAGTCAAAAAATATGCTGGTAAAAATTATCAATGGTAATTTAATGATAGCTCTCCTCAAGTCCTATCAGAAGAAGAATCATTTTCCTCATGAAGTTCACAAAAGGCATCAGTTACCTCAACGTACAGTGGCTCCCAAAAGTGTTCGTACACTTTGAAATTTTTTAGTAAAACCAAAATAACTCAAAACTGAATTCGAATATAAAGTCCAATATTTTTTCACATCATTCCTGTGTCACTCTAAATACAACCCATTGCTTTTTCCAAAATATTGACGGATCTTCTTTTTGAAATGGGTCAAAAACCGAAGAAACAGAGAAATAACACGCCACAAAAGTCATCGTACACTCAAATATTTTCGAATAAATTCGTGATTAAAATTATCATATGCCGTTTTATTAATATTTTTGCATTGTGTTGACCCTTTTAAGTCATTTGGCTTAAATTTTTTGTTTATTTATTCTTTAATATTGTGCTTATTACTGTAAAATGGCTGGTATTCGTAAAAAACCGCAAACACCATTCAAAATTTGAATTTTTTTCCCACAGTAGTGGTAAATTGGTTTGAAATGTCTCTAAATTAGTTAATTTATTTGTTTGTATAGTAAATTGCTTGATGAAATGCTTTAAAGAAAGGAATTGTACCGAAAACAAGGTAAGAAAAGGTCAACCGGCAAAGTTGACAAAATGTGATCGGAGATTTAAAGTTAAAAAAATTATGAAAAATACACATTTGAGTACTGTAAAAGTTTCTGCAGAGTTAATTGAAACATTTTACATCTAATTTTCACCTAAATTTGTTCGCCAATTTCTCTGATTAGCTGGATTAAATGGGATCTCTTCCCGCAGAAATTTTCTTGGTCGTGCGAAAAACAGAAAGCTTACGCTTTTCTTCGCAAAATCAATGATAAATAAGCTAAAAACGTTTTGGAATCACGTCTTACTTACAGATAAAAATTAACTCAACATTTTTGGTTAAATTGTTGTTTAACTGTAAGTAGAAGAAAAAAATTAGGAACTTAATCTTAAGAACTTAGTTGAATCAGTTAATCAGGACGGTGGAGGTGTTTTAGTGTGAGGGTGCATATCAGCATCAGGACTTGGTAGTTTGTAATTTTTTGATGAAATAATGAATCATGCTGTTTCGTTAAATATTTAAAGAACCATTAAAATGCAATTTTTTGCCAAATATCAAATCATTTGTGAAAGGGCGAGGGAAAAGGGGGGTCTCCTCCTAGTTTCGAAATTAAAGCCATAAAAAATAAAATTTATGCTCTCTTTGGTCTTAAGAACAATAGGTATACTCTGAGAAACGCAGCATTTAGAGATCGTCCAAGTGTCTGTAGTTGGAATCAAGAAATGATGTAAAAGATGGAGAAAAATTTTGGAAATAAAAGTTTTGTTTTGAGGACAGGGATATAATTTATCTCCAAATTAAGACCTATACTTCTTTTTCAATAAAATACATGTGTTAAATTTTGTTATCTTCTCATAATATTCTTTTCTTTTTTTTCCCCTTAAAAAAATTCCTACAACCACAAGGCTTTGGGAGGGGCCATGGCCCCCATGGCCCCCCTCTAGATCCGCCCCTGTCCCCGAGAGAGAGTGATTTTTTTAAAGAATGGAGCAAATCCATCATTCTTCCGCCCAATTTTTCGAAATTGAAGTTCTAAAAACGCAGTTTCGACTTATTTCGATGCTGTATCGGGCAGGGGCGATTCTGAGGCTCTCCCCAAAAACTATTTTTAAATTAAAGTCATAAAAATAAAAACCGAAGTTTTAAAGAGATATTCAGTGATACAAGGTGGCGTGATTAAAAACGCTCTCCACCTTAAATTTTTCGAAATTGTAGCTTTTTCATTTTCAGGTTTCATATAGGAGCAGTCGGACCCTCATGCAAAATTTTTTCATCATTGGAGTCTTAAAAGCGCGACTGTGTGGTCCATCGGCCATTTTCCAGACTTGAAGTTAAATAAAAGCAATCTGAAACGATTTTTGATGCTTTCAGAAAGCAAGGCGTTTGGGAATTGTCCCCTGGAAATTTTTCAACATTGAAGCCCTGAAAACGAGATTTGAGAAGCTTTTCAATGGTTTTAGTGGGTGGAGTGGCTGGCAAAGTGTAGCATTTTCAAGACTCTCTTATTTTTAGACCGACTAAGGAAAAAGGATAAAAAATGGTGAGGGGGGGGGGGTGAAAGAAATAGAATGTGCTGGACGTAATTACCTGATCAATAGTCAGCAACTTTTTAAATTTTTTATTTTAAGGTCCTTTTCAAAAGCAATTCAGATTTTTCCCCCAACATTAGGCAATCTTTGTAAAGGAAAAGTTCGAGAATCCTCCACTGAAAGGTAAAACGCAATTTCATGTTATCTTTCGAGACGTTTAAAGGTAAAAAGCGGTTTTAGGGATCTTCCTCCAAAATTTTTCAAAATGGAAATCTTAAAGGTTCAGACTACTTTTGGTAGTAACCTTAGTGAAAAGGCGGTTCGGAGAACCTCTTCCAGCAATGTTTTGAAATTGATGTCCGAAAAATGCCTGCGGTTTTAGGACATCAATTTCTATTATTACTCTAACCGAACAACTAAAAGTAATTTTAAATTTCCTGCAGGGAATGAGAGTAAAGGAGAGAAACATTTTGAAGACCCTTCTTTTCAGATTGACTTGGATGAGATAAAAAAAGTAGGGGGTTAACCCGCGAGAACGCGTGCTACTCGGACGAACACAAGAACGCGCAATGGGTGTTTTGCACCCCAGTGGAAAATTTCCATAATTTAATAAGCATATTTTTCACAGTATTTTTTAAAACTTCCTTTCACCAAACATAATTATTACTTTAAACTTTCCAAATCAACCTATTTTATGAGTGAATTACGCCAAATTAAGACCAAAATTTGAAATTTATGTCATATAAATGCGCACTTACATTAGTTGATGCATTCGGTACACATGACATCAGAATGATTTTTGCAAAAAATATTTAAGCAATTTAAACAACAAGACTCGTTCTTACTACCACAGATATCTCAGCACTTGTACGACACCTTTTTTGTTTTTGGAGTTGGCTCCGTTGAAAAATTACCTCTCAAATTTTAGTTTTGTTTGATGCTTAACATCGCTCTCTGATCCGCATGGTTTTTGACAAGTTGAACTGCCAAATCTTTAATGAAAGGTCTCTCCTTTTTAATACTTATTTGAGAATCTTTGATTAAGAGCAGCAAAACTCTGCGGTTGAATGTAGCTATATTTAGAAGGGCCTTTTTTGTAATCCATGCCGTAGAATAAGCAGATAACTTAATAAATGTTTTCAGTTCATCTTTGCTGATATCATTAGCATTTCTTTATAGAGAAAAATTATATCTAACTCTTTCAATAGGTATTAGTAAACTTCATTATAAAAACCAGAATGCTTTCAAAATTAGAAAATGATGATGAAGGTGTTGAAATATTACTCGCATGCTTCGTATTTCCCAGAAGTTAATAAATAATACTCTTTCCTGGTGTTCTTACATTGGAATGATATTTTTGTTATCCCTTTTGTTTGACAATTTTTTCCAATCGAAAAAGTTTCTCTTTTACTACCAATTATTTCATCATCTACAGATAAATCCTCAGGTTCACTATCAGAATTATGGCGACTATAATATAACTTTATTATCAGGCTCTTCATCAGATTCATATATCTATTAAACATCAGTGGAAACTTCATCCAACAGCTTTTGCAAATGTCTCATACCCTCATCATATGTCATGTAGCGTGACATTTTCGATGAAAATCATAGAATCACAATGACGCGCAAGGTGTGTTTGACCCCCCATATAAGGAATTCCTGGAAAACCGCTGCAGGAATGCACACAGCAAATATACCCTCCATTAGCAAGTGACCTTCAAACCAGCTACACCGGGTTTGATCCATTTTCATTTAAGGGAACTTAAAAAGTTCGAATAAAAAAGTTTTGTGGGGTGTCAAACACCCCCCTTGCGCGTCCTCGCGGGTTAAAGAAAGAGAGGAACTTAATTTGCTAAGCAGTAAGCTGTATCTGTTGAAAAAATTTTGATTTAAAAATTTCTTTTTAAAAGAATTGGGATTGTTTTTCCAACATTATTTGCTCTTCTTTTTGTTAAAATAACTTCACTTTCCCAAGACACGCTAGCCCTTTTCTTTAAGGGGTATGGATTCCCTGACCCTTTCTGAACACCACTGCCTGGTGCCTCCTAACGCAGGGTTCTGAAACTTTAACAATTTGCAGCACCCTTTGAAGAAATAGAATTTTCTCACGATATCCTATTCTAGTTTTACATATATGCAAATACTTCCTGCGGCACCCATTCCGGAAATCTCTCATCTAAAGTGATAATAACAATTATTATAATTGTTATTATCACTATCATATTTATTTATTTTTATTTTTGAGCGAAAAGTTAGGAAAATATTTTTGAGCAACTAAAACCAAAAATTATTACTTTTATTTTAATTTTTTCCAGATTTTGGAGGGGGCCAGGCCCCCTCAGCCCCTTCCTTATATACGCCCTTGCAACATCATGGCAGATATGTTTCCCCTTGAAGAAGGAAAGAGATTTGTGGACTGCTTTTTGGTACCAAAATGAAAGGTGTCAATAAAATACTAGGCTATATTACTATTATTTTATTGCTATATTACTAATGCTGCATTTAGACCATTTAATGCTGCTACTGACACAAAGGATTTTTCAAATAAAGATTTAACGAATATTAAAGATGATAAAATACAACTGTCAACATTAACTTTTTTTGGAGTTTACAAATCTGATAATTTTGTTAAAGAACTCAAATTTATACAAGTACTCCGCAGTGTAAAATCAACTATCAGGTTTGCTTTTTTCTAGATAGAAATCACCATTGTGTCAAAACATTTCGAATCCATTGGAGAGTGGATTATCTTCTGTAATTTTACCGCCAAATAGTGACCTAAAACGTTCTTATTGGATTAGTGAATGTGTGAAGAAAACTATTAAGGCCATTGTTGCCCCTCGCACGAATCCTTCAGTCACTGTTATAAAATCATTACCATCATCTGAATGTTTGTTAGTTCTTCCCCACCCCTCCGGAAACTGCAACTTCCTTTGCCAAAAAAATCTCATTTGGTTACACGTACTGGTCAGCGGGTGCATTTCCCGGCTAGGTACCAAGACATCGTGCCTTAAAAATTAATGATATTTTTTTTTCGGAAAGCAGATGGTGTGGTGGCACTAGCACCAAGACACCCACTATTTTCGGAGAAGTTTTCTAATCTCGAATCTGGCTATGCTGCTTTCCTCGCAGATGTTGCATTGATTCTGGCGTGAACAGTTGTCATGCGTTGACTCACGCAACCAACTTATGTAAGTAATAAAACTAAATGATTATCTCTTATTCACCAACTCGCCTTGTGAATCTCCATCCAACAACCTATCGCCCAAAATATCTCAAATTTGCTATTAATCCTTCAGATCCAAATAGCCAAAAGTGTACTTAGATATTCTCATAAATCCTCTCAATTCCGGCCACCTCATTCCATACACTGCAATAATTTGCCTTCTGGGTACACTGGTGGAATAGTCTTCTTTGTGGTCTAGCTTTTGTAAATTTTGCAAGATAGTGATTTTTGTTTGTTTTTCTTTACTTCTGTTAGTGCAATACATAGTCCCGTTTTCTGTCGGAAACATTCTGTCACTAGAAGGGCTTATTCCTGCTCATTTCCATATCCATGAATACAAAGAGTCGAAAATTATAAAAGCTGCAAAAATGTGCGGCTGATTCTTACGAGCCTTCAAAGCTTGCTGTCAAGAGTGAAATAAAATTATATGTGGAAATAAAAAAAAATAGGAAGCAAATACTGGCCACCGAAATACAACGGTCTAGACATTAAAGAGCTGCATCAGGCAAATGTTCCAGAATGTATTTAATTTTAATTACCCCGTTACGACAAGTATTTCTCGTGCTTACGCTGGATAAAAACTTACCTTAAATTGACTATAGCCCAAAACCGTCTGAACAGTTTAGCCTTGGGGGCCTGTTCACAAAGAGAGGAATCTTTGTATGGACAATTTTATAAAATTATTCTGTGATAAGAAGAAACGGCAACTTTCTGTGATAAATTGTTCTTAGTGTTACAAATTAAGTTAATTTTTTGATTAGTATAGAGTCTGTATTTACTTTTCATTTGAACATAAAATGGTTTTTATGTTTCGGAATCGGTGAAATATATGGGGTAAACGTTTTTAAATTTTCCATTCTAGCTCCCCCCTTGGGAAGGGTCTAGATCCACCACTGTCCTAAGTTTATCTTTTTTAGAACTGGGTTAGATTTAGGTTCCAAGTTATTATTACAATTATTATTATATTCATTTCTTCTAGATTTTCTTCTTGTACTCTCGATTGTGCTGTTGTATAGTAAAAAATCATCCATTTATTTATGTCAAAATTTTCTGCTTTATATCTTCTATTGAGTCTTTTATTACTTCAAAAGTAACTATAGTGTCTGAACTCGTCTTTGTCTCATTACTTGTTTTGTTATAATTCCCTTGTTAATGGAAAACCTCTTTCCACAGAAACTTGAAAATATGAAAAAGTCAAAACAGCAGTAGGCTTGTCAAATGTGGATATGCTGTTTTAAATTTTTGTGTTTGAAGATAAAATACCAATGTTTATTAACAGGGTTATCCACCACATTCTAATGAAAATCTACATCACCAAAATATTTATGCCACCAATTAGAACACGTGTGTGTCAACTGGTCAAAACAATACATCACAAGTCACAGTAGCAAACAACAGCAGCATTGGATTACTGTAATATATTGTGAACTTTGGACAGTAGTTCCTGGGTTACCAAAAATATAGGCCCTTTTCTTTAAATATAGGATTCACAGGAAGTATAGGATTTTTTTTGAACTTTTTTGTAACAATATACGATTTGTAGGAAATGTAGGGCAACTTTGAGCCCTGGGAACACTGAGATCGACTTTGAGGGTGGGGGACTAATCCCCCCCTTGCTATGCCACTAGTAAAAACCTGTTTAAACCAATGTTTTCCTATTTTAAAAATTTGTAAAAAATGCATACCAAGTTCTATTTGTAGGACCATAGTAACTTTTTCTGAACATTTTTCAAGACCAAAAGGCGAAAAGAACTTTTTTCTTAGCCTCAATACAATGCCTTTTGGATTATTTTTCACCATCTTTTGCTTTATTTACTTCAGTTACTTACTCTAATACTATTTTCTTACTTATTTTACTTACATATTTTATAATACCTTTCTTTCCTTTTAAGATAAAAAGGAAAATAGTCGACTCATTTTTTAATGTAAAAATAATGCACGCAAAAAATATTCATTGGTTCAATCTGTCAAAGCAATCAAAGGGCTGTGTCATAAATAATAGTTTGATGATGGTCATCGTTTAATGGGAGATAACATAACAAAACTCATTGTAAATAGTTAATTATAAAAATTAAAGATAAAGTTATACTAATTGAATTAAAAACATATTTAAAGACAGTAAAGAGTTGATTCAATCATGAAACCAATACAAAATAATTTATTGGGTCATTTAAAAATAACAAACAATAACCTGAGTTCAGAAGAAAAAATATATGCAGTTACATATATTTAAACTAAACATAATATCAAAACCAATTTCTAACATTGCTCTATAGTCTACATCACACGTGTAATAATATTGACTTTAATTTATTACCAAGTTTTAAGCTAGTAGAATTTGGGAAACATAAAAATTTTAATAAGAGCAGTAGTATCATTAGTCTGTAAGAGGAAAAGGCTGCAGATGAATTTCAACATCTAAGTTCATAAAGATCTTGAAGTTAAAATACAAAGTTTCTATTTTCTACACTGCAAACAAACCTGCATAATTTGGAACACTTTGTTTCAGAAAAAGTGATCCTAATATGTGAATGTGCACCTTGACGTGTTTTGAATATGATCCGTTAGAAGGAAACTGTTTCAAAAGTGTTCCGAATGTGATCTGGATACTGAACCTCGTGTGCCAACAAACGAGTTCAGACAACAGATGGTTCGTCAACACATTTGAAAGCATATTTGGGCACACTTGTGAAATCATTGCTTTCTTTGCTGCAACAAGAATGACTAGATAAAGATTGGTTGGTTGTTCTATATACCGTATGTATGCACCATTAAAAAAATGCTGTAATTTTTACTGCAAATTTTGTTAAATTTTTTCAATCCCCTCACTCATAAACTTATCTGAAAGAAATTTGGGCTATGAAATTCTAACGTATTTCATCATATGTGCCAAATTCTGCGAAGCTACGCAGAAAGTATTAGTAAACCTTGATGTTGATTTCAGAATTTTCATTTGTAACTGTTTTGGTCTGGTTTGGAGCATTTTTAATGCAAGTTACTTCTTTCCATTACTATTCATTACATTATGCTTAAGCATTTGAAAATTAACTTAGCACTTGCAGATTGTTGATCTCCATATTTTGTGTACATTATGCGTTAGTATCAGGGGGAGGACAGTGGCGGATGGGCCCGGCGGGCAGCCGGGCAAATGCACGATGGGCCGCCTCTGTCGGGGTGCATCGAATCTTTCAATTAAAAAAAAAAAAAATATTTCTTTTCTTTCCTTTTTTTTCCTAATTAAAAAAAATAAATATCTCTGAAAATTTCATAATAACCCGGTATATTTCTAAACGACTTAGAAGAAAATCGCTGCTAGAAAAGAAATGGTAACAAAAAAAAAAAAAAAATTCCGCAAACTTATGCTTTGAGCTATCAGATATTTTACTGTGTGTCTGTAAATTCATCGGTTGGCCGATTAGATAACTTTGCTGCATAACTGTCCAGGACCTTCTATTACTTTAACAGCTGCCTGTAATAATTATCTGTATGGGATAATGGATATGTAAAGGCAGAGCCGTCGCCAGGGGAGGCGTAGAACTGAAGCTGCCAATTTTAATCTAGGGATGAACAAAATAAAAAAAAGAAAAGAAAGAAAACGTTCTCAGTATTTAAAAAAAAAAGTAGTAACATAATACCAAGTGGAATTCCCCTAACAAAAAGTTTTTTCAGCAAAATTTTGAAAGAAAATACAACCCAATTGAATATTAAACAATTAAACCTTTGAATATTATGTAGGAACATCCACGGTTCTTTATTATAATTTACCTAAATAAAAGCAGCTGAAATTTTTCGGGACATTCTGACAGATTAAGAAATTTTTTTTCAACGAAAAAAGTATTCAGTACATAGTACAAACCTATGACATGTTTCAACTTAGTACAATAAATGAATGGATTAATAATTATGGCAGTTTCATAGGGGCATGCGTTAAACAGAAAAAAAAAAGTTAAAGTGCAGTAGGGGAGATTTAAAATATTGTAATAAATACCAAGCGTTTGAATGCATAAATCGAAAATACAATAAAACTTTATTAAGATATTCTAGCTGGTGGATATTTAAAGTAAAATAAAGTTGGGAGAAGACCTACGGTGTCACTGAAAAGTACCACATCAGTCCAAAATGTTAAAAGATTATTTTAACGAATCAACACTCTACACTTTAATTTCAAACACTTTAATTGCATTACACAACATTTTAATTTCAAACAACGGGTTGGAAATTGAGAATTTCACTATGAAAAAAAACCAAAGAACTAAAATGGTTTTGGAAAAGAAATACTGCGCGGAGGTTTTCCCATAACATTTGTATCAATAATAAAATGATAGGGAGTCAGCAAAGAATGCAGAAGGGAGAAAGATCCTTGAGCCCTACCATTCATTTTACACCTCCAAGGTAGATTCAAAACGAGTTTTAAAACTTTTATTTTGAAAGAGTGCAGGGAAAGTTTCTAAATCAGAACCCAGTCCTATCTCCTATTGCCTATCGTTACCAAAGATGGCCTACATCTTGTATTTAGGACTTAAAATTCGAAAAGCTTCCAGGAGAGTGTTCACCCAAATCCTGCACAAGCACCTCCACCCCATCTTTAAGGATAATTTAAAATTTCGTTTTTAGGACTACAATTTAGAAAATTTTCAGAGGTCATCGAATCTCTCCTCCCCCTTGTATCACCAAAGATGGTCTGAAATATCATTTTTAGGGCTTTGATTCCGAAAAGATTTCTAAGAAGAGCCCTTGAACCCTTGGTAACATCAGTGAATTTCATCTATGATTGTGTTTTAGAATTCAAATTTCGAAAAATTACCGAAGGAAGGTCCCAAAACAGCTTTACCGACTAAAATTACCAAAGATCGTCAAAAGCTAACTTCAAAAATTTTCGCGCTCAACAATCTCGCCGTCCCCCTTACGCCATTGAAAGTTGACGAAAGTAACATTTTTCAGCTTCAATTTCCAAGAATTGTCGGTCCCCTTTTACATTATTAAAGAAGACCTACAATCCTTTTCTTTAGATTTCAGTTACGAAAAACAATTCCTGGAGAACAACCTAGAGTCTCTTTCCCTTACATTACCTAAGATAATCTAGAATGCATTTTTAAGACAACTAATTTAAAAAAATTCCCGGAGGGGGGGGGGATCGGATCTTTATTATGATTGACATTGTCAAAGATAGTTTAAAGACGTTCATTGAAAATATACATTCTCTTTTCACGCGATATCGCGTGAAAAGTTCCCCATCACACACACACACAATCGTTATTGCACATAAGACTTTGAGATACTTGGGGGGAGGGGGGGTATCTATGGGTAACAAACTTGTTGAACTTCAGTTACAAAAAACATCACCCTTCCCCCCAAAGAGTGTCAATTGTCACCTAAATTGGCGCATCGGGAACTTCAGTTGAGAGATTTTGCCTAGAAAGAATTCTTGAACGCCCTCCTTTCTCCCCAGTGTTTCCAAACATTGCTTACACATACGTTTTAAAGCTCTGATTTTGAAAAAGTTTTGGGAGAATTCTCCAAAACCCCCTCCCGCAAATATCGCCCAAGGTCATCTAAAAATAATATAACAATACGTTTTTGAAGCTATAATTTCAAAAATTTTCCAGGGGAGTGCTCCCGAACCCCCCAACATCTACACGAATATTACATTTTTAAAAAACATCGCCTTCCCCCCAAAAAGCGTCAACTGTCACCTAAATAGGCGCTTTGGACACTTCAATTGAGCAATTTTGGCTAGAAAGAATTCCTGAACACCTTCTCTTCTCCCCCCCCCCCCATAGTGTTTCCAAACATAGCTTACATATACGTTTTAGAACTCTGATTTTGAAAAAGTGGGGAGAATTCTCCTAATACCTCCACCCGCAAACATCGCCAAGATCATCTAAAAAGTCTAACAATACGTTTTTGAAGCTATAATTTTAAAAAATTTCCAGGGGAGGACCCCGAACCTCCCATCATCAGCACGAATATTGCACTTTTTACTATGCAGGTGTTCGTATTATTATTTTTTTCCGGGTAATTCCATATCAAATCAACCAATGGTCAAAACGTCATGTCTTTAGATTTTGCTCATTTTTTGTTCCAATGGAGTATTACCACAACCAAGAAAATATACAGAGTTTTGGATTTTTTCACTCATTTGTTTTCGAATTATAATATTTTAAAGTTTTGACGAAGTTGAAAATTTTTCCTGACGTGTTTTCTTTAAACGGCCGTAATTAAAAAACTATTTGACTCAAAGAGTTAAAACTGGTAGTGTTTTGTTCTGTATTTAATAAGGTTTCATAAAATATATGACATGACCTACTTCTACTTTTTTCTTTTTTTTAACATTTTTTTGAAAAAAAAAATTTTTAATTTAAAAAAACTCAAAATCGAAATTTTTAATTTTTTTGAAAAAAATTTATGTTATTAAGGCTCTTCTATACCGTCCATCTTGGTTTTCGATGCTAATGCTTTCTCTACGGGAAAATCTGCTACCTATACAAAGCATAACACGAGAAATTACTGGAATATTTTCATGCGGTTTGTTTTAAACGATGGCTATGACTTAGAACTAGAGATGCTCTTTTTTATTTTTTCTGTAGTTATTTTGAAATTTTTTTAATAACATTTTAAAACTTTAAACGACTATTTTCACACGTTTGAAAAATGATATGGAAAAACGGAAAAAGGAGCGCAAGAGATTGAACATTTCTCTTTAAAAACATATTTTGAGTTTGTTTCTGAGACAATTTGTTCTATTGATATTCTCCACGGAGTAAAGTCTTATTTTCGAAAAATTGAGAAAAACTGCGAAAAACACGCCTTCCATCAGACCACACCCATTCCCCCCCCCCCCCCACCCCACTTTGAGGGACCACTTTCTCTTCTCCCCCAGGGTCTTTGGCTGCTTCTCCGCTTTTCCCCAGGGTCTGGCTTTTCCCCTCTGCCTCGCCAGGCAATAAACTGGATCCCTACTAATGACCATTCATTCTTTGTTGTTTTTTGTGTTGGTCTTGTATCTATGTGACTCGACGGTGACATCCGTTCTAAAAAGAAAACGCTTTTTTTTTTTCTTTATTCGAGTTCCTCGATAAGTTTTTGAAATTATTTAGGTGATACATTTTTCAATGCTGTTTTAATATAAGTACACCGTTTGAGTGTAGAAGTTATTTTGTTTAAAGAATCTGTGTAAATTACTACATCTTATAATGGGAAAAAATGTGAGTCTTCTCGTTTGAAGATTCATATACATATTTCAAAAATTGTCATTGCTTGAACTTTTGTCTTAATCATTTGCGCATAACCAAGATCAAAGAGCTCTACTCAGGTCCGCGCCAAGCCTGATCAGCGCCGTTGTGCAAATGTCTTTTGATCGCCTTTATGCAGTGGCGTTCGGTGAAAATATAGGTAACAGCTGGATTAACGTTTTGTAGACCAATATGACGTAGAAAAAAATACGTTTGTCATTTAATTTATTTTGAAAAAAATGTGTATTTAATTTTGGATTACAGTGCACGTGTGTGATTACAGTTTCACTTCATATCTCGAACTTATTTCGAGTTCAGTAGCTCCTCTGATATGCTAATGCGTTTAGGAAAAAGAAAATATTTTAAATATTAACAATTCTAAAATACGGAAGGCATTGAATATGATATCTAAAACAAATACATTGTCCAAAGCTCTTTTTCTGACACACAAATAGTTAAAAAAAAAGGAGGGGGAGAGGAATCGAGTAATTATGGTCAAGTCG
>NC_072733.1:150640825-150830550 GCF_026930045.1 Uloborus diversus
CTCTCCTAAAAACCCTCTTCGTCCAAGGGGTAAAAAAAAAAAAGAAAGAAAAAGACAGTATAACAAAACATTTTTTAAAAACACATTCATGGCTATATCGCTATAAGTGCCAGAGGAAAAGACACATAGTTGGAAAAAAAAATTAAAAAGTAGCCTGTTTTGCTACAAATATAATGCTGCCCGAGCTACAAAAAGGTCCCCCATACTTAAAATTGCCTACGGCCCCAGTAAGTCGAAATCCGGCCCTGTATACAAGAATCTCTTTTTAATAACATTACAAAGTTTGGATTAAGAAGAAGCACAGCAAAGCAATTTTAATTAAGAAAAAAAAAACTTTCAGTTTAAAAACAAAACCTTTTTATTAGACCTAGACCCATTGACAATATTTAGGATATTTATGTAAAAGCAGAACGAAGAAATAGGAGATTTAAGATTCAAGTAAAAAGTTAGGGGCCCTGAAGGAAGTTCCATAGGGGCCCATAAATCCTGTCGACGGCCCTGTCCAGAAGTCGCAACAAGATTGGAGTTTGACAAGGATTTTAGTGTTATATTTAAGTTTATTCAGTGCTGGTTTCTTGAGTGATTGACGTTTATTTTCTTTTTTACATTATTAATATTTAAAAATTGTTTTCTGTTACTATTAAGTCTCGAAGATAAATAAAAATGAATGACGAACGAAAAAGGCTGATTGCTTTTAAATAAAGGAAACATGCTAAATTAAAAACCGAAGAACAAAAAAGTCATCAAAACTTTTTTAAACATATTTTTTTTTTTTTTTTTCAAATATGCAGTTTTCAAAAGCGGAAACTTTATTCCAGTTACAATTTACTAATGAAATACCATTGAACAGTGAGGAGTTGTAAGAACACAAGTGAGTTAACGTAATAACAGAGTAAATTATTCAAATCGTGGATTCGTAGATGAAAAAAAATAATAGGATAAAGATGCTGCTATAAATAAAGATGACGACTGCTGATAAAATGGTTAACGCACAAGACATTAAAAGTTCAGTGCTCATCAAAGATTCAGCGATATAGATGTTAAATAATTAAGTTGGGTTTGATTCCAAAACACAGTTTTGATCAAAAGAGCACGTAAACGTAACTTTTTTTCAAAAAGTAACAGAATTCATTCGGAATGTAATTGTGTTTTTTTTTTTCCTTCTAAATTCAAAATGTCTTTTTGAGCAAACAATGAAACAACAAAGAAGTTTTTTTTTTCTTCTGAAAATAAAGATGCTGTCTTATGTGAAACATACTAACATGCGTAGCATTCGAGAAAAATCTAAGTTACTCTTTATCTCCCCATTTTTTCATCATTATATTTTCTCTTATAGATCTAACTCAAGTCTATATCATGTTTCAGTAATTCATCTGCGTGCCATTACAAGGAAATGTTTTAAAACTTCAAAGAATGATAGAAAACATGTTTTAGAAACTATAGGGCCATGAAAAATAAATAAATAAATAGATAACCATGCTGTAATTAATTGATAATTGCAAACAGCGGCGTAGCGTAGGTTTCTGCCGCCCGGGGCAGGCACCAAACTTGCCGTCCCTCTTAAATTTCTTGGCTGAATGCCGCTCCCTCCCCCCCCTCCAAAAAAAGACATTTTTAACATTTTATAGAACGAAAACAGGATTTTATTATCCAAAATACGTTTTACGTTTCAATATAATATTACGTCAAAGAGAAAATATTGTTGGTTGAAATATTTTTCAAAAATTATTGCATTATAAGCGATAATATTTTCCTTAAATTAAAACATTTAAAACGTGATCAAAAACTGTATATACTGGTAGTAATTCTGAAACCTCTTATTGAAAAGAAAAAGAAACAAAAATATGATTATAAATTACCTGAGAGATACACATATTTATACTTGAAAACTTTTTTCTTAACCTAAACTATTAATTTTCTACTTTTCATCAACGGAAAATCTTTAACAACACTATCAATGTCGATTATATCAGTCTGTTTGTTCTGTAAAATGTTTTATGAAATGTCATTACATAAAATAACCCCTTGAATCCAAATATGACCACCGTTTCCCCCTACCCATCCCATTTTGGAGTTTTGGTGATAGTGATACTTCCTCCCCCTCCCAATTTTTTCTGTTTTTGACTGTTTTAAAACTGTTGTTATTATTTTGAGTGGGAGAGGGCATAGAGAAAAGAAAAGTTTAAAAACATGAACATTTGTCGCAGGGGTGAGACCTTCAAGGTGGAACTCCCCCCTCCCCCTAAAATATTTAAAAAATCATCAAAACGATCTTTTTTTCTTTTTTACCACAATTTGTTGTCGATTCTACTTCTCGATGAAAAATCAAAGTATCGGCTTAAGTTCTATGAGCGCCATGTCCGAAAAAATGTGCACGTTAAAAATAAATTAATAAAATAAAACAAATACATATTTAAAAAAAAATCTTGATGCACCGTATCATGAGTCGCATCACAGATCTTTAGTCGCAAACCTTCCCAAATTATTTATATTTACTAAAGTTACAATCACACATATAATTAAGAGCCATTGTCTGTAAGAATCAGGCAGTTTAAAGCATTTGTGATTGTTGATATTTTTAATTTTTTTTGTTTTCACATATGTTGTTCCTTATCATGAATGTAATGTAAATCCGAAATTTGAGCTTTGTCTGACTCCCCGTTTTTGAGAAAACAATTTTTTTTTTTTTTGTTTAGGGGGCGTGGCACATTTTTTGCTGGTTTTTCAAATTTGCAGATTTTAATTTGCTTGTTGCTTGAAGCGTCCTTATAATGACATGGATTTTTTTAATTCCATATTACTATATGGTCTTGTTAGATACTGTTACAGCTGTCAAATCGGTGACACTACGAGGGCGACGTCCACAAACTCCGTTTAAAAATGACCGAAAATGAATTTTTTTTCTATATTCAAGGCAAATTTTCTCAAAGCGCCTTCATGATGACACTAACATTTTTAGATCATTTTCTAGCCACATTTACATACATCAAAAATATGTATCAAAATCGGTGTCACTATAAGAGCTCCAGAAGATATTGGAATTTTATTCGATAAATTTAACAAAAACACAAATATTTAGAATCTAATTACAACTGTCGCCCTCATAGCAGAAGGGAAAAATTTCCACCCTTTTCAGGAGGTACAAAATTACTGCCAAAAATAAAAAAAAATTATGTTCCAATTCTAGTTTTATAATAAAAAATAAAAATCTATAAATTTTAGTTCCCCCACCCTGCAATAAAATCTGTAGGGCCTTTTCCCCGAGGCCAGCAGTGCATTTTGCAAAGCTAATAAGTCTTAGTGCAAGTGTTTTTTATTTTATTTTGGTTTGCTTTATTTCTTTATTGATTTCATTTATTTATTTTTTTCAATTTCTTGGGTCCTTGGTCCTTTTAAGGACGTGGGCCCTCCCGCACTGTGGGTATACATATCCGGACCTGCTCCTAAAAAGCTTTTGAAGTAACCTGCTATGCAAATCAAGTGTTTTACCTTCACTGGCGTAACTACGTACCGCACGACCCCGCAACGCTCGGGGGCCCGAAGTCAGGAGGGGCCCGAAAATTTTCAAGCTTTGTTTTCATTCGATTTTATATAAAAAAAAAACCATTAACCGTAATACTAAAACTAAAAAAACGTAAATCAAACTTAGTTGGAAAACATTATATTGGTTCTGGGCCCCCCCCCCCCATGGGTTTCTGGGGTACCCCAGGAACCCAGAAACTATGGACGTGGAACCCCCGTTTAAGATATCGGGGGCACCATGCCAGAGATTTTTTCGAGCCTTCTTGTGGGCAAACATTTCAAATTTTGCCAGCCAATTTGGGGCTCCTAAATAGCAGGGGCCCTAGGTCATGGCCAATTCAGTAATCGGCCTATAAGTGGAAAAAAGGGGGGGCCCACGGCCCAACTTCCATGTGCGGAAACCAAACCTTGGGACGGCACTAAGCAAAAGTGGAGAAAAGGGGAAAATCCCCGAAAAAGAATGGGAGAAGAAAGAAAAAGTCCTGACCGTAAGGAATCATGAAAAAGAGTCAAGAGAAGTTTTTTGTGTAGTATCTGGAATCGGGGGGGGGGGGGGGGGGGGGTCGGCAAGGGCCCGAAAAGTTTTGAGCCCGAAAATTTTTCCATAAATAAAATTTGGTTTGAAAAGCTTATATTGGTTTTGGGGGCCCACTAGGGCTATAATATCATTCAAGATCGTCTGAAATTGAGTTTTTGGAGCAATAGTAAAAAATTCCGGGGGAGAGTCTTGAAAACCGTCTATTCTTATCATTTTCAAATATGGTCTATGTTTGCTTTTCTAGGGCTTTTATTTAGAAAAATTTTCGGGGATGGACTCGTATCTTTCGTCATCCCAATATCATCAAAAACCGCCTAAAATTTGGGGCTTTAAAACTTTGATTTAAAAAAAATCCCGGGAAAGCCCCGGAACGTTATTTTTCTTGTCAGGTCAACGAAGGTAATTCAATTTCAGGAGTTCAATTTTGAAAAATTTCCGGGGAGAGCCTTCGAACCCCCGTTTCTTTAAAATTATCGAAGATCATCTAAAATTGCGTTTTGAGTAGTGATGTTCCGGATATCCGTATCCGTGGATATCCGAGGGAAAATAAAAAATCTGTATCCGTATCCGTTACTTTTTTGACGGCTCTTTTCTATTCTAAAAATTCTTAAATATTTGAGTAAAAAGACTTAAATTCCGTTTAAATTAGGTTTTATTCCCTATATAAATTCTAAGGTATCGTTTCAGAAGCCAATTAGTGCCCCCCGTCGTGAAAAGGAAGGAGTAATATAAGTTTTAAAAGTGTGTTTCTGTGTGTCAATTTGTGGCATCGTAGCTCTGAAACAGGTGAACCGATTTGGATAGTTCTTTTTTCGTTCAAAAACTGACTTTTTTGAAAGTGTTCTTAGCTTGGCCTCGATTTTGTCGAACTTTAATTACCGGAGATATTAATTAAAAACCGACTTAACGTTTTTCCCAATTAAGGTTGTAAAAACTTACCCGTACGTTAAAAATATTGGCATAATTGAAAGAACGAGTTTTCTGCGTTTAATATTAGTTTGGAACTTCCAAGTTATACAGTAAGGACCTACTATAATCTTGTTAAGTAAATTTTAAATGCAATTCTAAGCCTTTAAACGCGCGATTGGTAGCGATTTCATGGTCGGAAGATTAGAAGAAAAAGCTCAATGATTTAAATATTCTATCTGCTATCAGTTCATATTTGTTAACAATGTGTGTTCTGACGCGCGAAATTTACCTTCATATGAGGTTCTTTTTTATAATGTTTAATTTAATATTAGTTTTTTTTATTGATTTGGGGTTTCTGTTATTCTTCATTTTGGTTTTTCTCGGCATCCTTCAAAAAAAGTGAGACTAAATACTCTATTTACTGTTTGTAAAGGTGTTTCTGGCTCTGTTATATCGTCGGTCGGAGTAAGTTGGGTGGAATGGGTCAGCACTGCATTTATGCTGATGCGATAAAATGCGAAAAATTATTTCTAGCCTATCTAGTAGCAGCTTTACCACTCTTGTTCCTGTATCCTACATCTACCGAGCAAGCTAGAAATAATTTTTCCACATTCTATTTAAACATTAAAGCAGAACTGATCCACTCCTTCCAGCTCTCCCTCAATTTTTACGGAGATTTCTTTAAAGAGTAAATCATAGTCTTGACTATACCGACATTTTTTGAAGAAACAGTGCCATTATTCTGACGGGAATACCTTCTGTAACAAATTTTGCACTTGGATAGTTTTATTGGGTAAAAAAAAAAATTGAGATCCGTATCCGTATCCGCGGATCTTGCCACTAATGATCCGGATCCGTATCCGTATCCGCGGATCTACTTTTTTAACGATCCGGCACATCACTAGTTTTGAGAGCTTCGATGTCAAAAAAAATTCTGAAGTCTTATCTTTCACCCTCTTCCCTTTATATAACACCGTAAAAACTCATTTATGCACCACTTTCAATGCTGTTAAGGCAACAGATGAGGGGGTTTTGAACTTTGCTCCGAAATCGAAGATTCAAAAAGGTAACTTGCTGCATAAACTGCAGAGTTCCTCGTGTACAATCCCTCTGAGACGCTCATCAACAAAATGTAGCCGTTTATTTCGTGTATGAATGTTTATTTATAGTTACCGCCACATTTTTCATTATATCATTAGTCATCAAATTGCATGTAAAAAATTGTCAATAAAAAGTGAATTATGTTTCTGATTTTATATTAATTTTATATCCAATGAACCGTTTCTAAGAGAATGAATTTCGAGAAATATATAATTATCAATTCCAGTTCAGTGAAACATTTTCGCTTTGTATGATATGTATATATTTATCTTGTGAACTGTGATGCATATTGAGTGCATAAACTGCAGAGCTCCTCGTGTACAATCCATTTGAAGCGCTCATCAACAAAATGTAGCCGTTTATTTCGTGTATAAATGTTTATTTATAGTCACCGCCACATTTTTCATTATATCGTTAGTCATCAAATTGCATGTAAAAAATTGTCAATAATAAGTGAATCATGTTTCTGATTTTATATTTACTTTATATCCAGTGAACCGTTTCTAAGAGAATGAAATTCGAGTATTATTTAATTATCAATTCCAGTTGAGTGAAACCTTCCTGGAACAAAGTAATCTATATTTGATTGATTTAATTTGAAGGTAATAACTTCAGATAAAAATGCCTCGATCGCAGAAATAAATTACCTCCTCCAAGCCTTTCCGTACCATTGCAGATGACATTTTAGTCTCTTGTAAGTTTTTGACTACCTAGGAGAAGCCCTCCCCCCCCCACTAAAATTTACTGTTATGTGCTTAGTAGGTATTTATTACGGAAATACTGAACAAAAAGGGGTCATAAATGTTGAAGAAATTAAATTAATGATCAATTTGCATGAGGGAAAATCAAAAAGAAAATGAAAAGGAAGACAAGAATAAATTTAACAGTATCAAATTCTTATCCAAACCATTATTGAAAGGAGATTCCTCATTTTCTTGAAAAATAGTCACAACCCTAAAATTTTCAAAACAGGAAAGCTTATTGGAGTTGGTCTGCACATTTTTTCTTCTTTCGTTTTTCTCTTTTATTGCTCATATACGATGTTTGTGTTTGTGTAAATCATATACTTTTTCTCATTAAGATATTAAGTCAAGAATGTTTAGGAAAACTATGATAAAAAGTTGAAATTTCAGAAATTATTCTGAGTGTTGATCAAACAAGACATATAATTTGATGGCGCCTGCTTTTTCCTGAGAAGAAATCCCTTTATTAAGTGACTAAACTGAAGCAATCGTTAAACCGGTAACTTCGAACCAAACTCGACAATACAGCAAACGTGACAAGTCTAGATAAATTTAAAATTTTTGCTCACATATAGTCAAACGCACTATGATTTATCATTTATCTCATAAATTAAAAAAAAAACATATATAAATGCTTTTCGTTTCAAAATAGCCAAAAAATCGCTTTTATTTTATTTTATTTTTTTTTCATTTTATTAATGAATGGCATTCACAATAACAAAATACAGACCGACAAAATTAAAAATTGCGAAATGCCTCAGTGAAACGCTGGAATTAGCAAAAGGAACGCATTCAACCACTTCTCGATGGGGAGTCTGTTCTCTGGGCCCTCGGGAAACATCGTTATCAGAGTTCGAAGAAAGGCGGAACTCGCAAGTGGCTCGCGTTGGGAAAAAGGGGGGGAAAACCTTAAGTGATTTATGGTGCTAAATTAGGAAACGTACAAGAGAGTGGTCACTTTTCAGATTTCTTACTTCAGCGACACCTGCATGAGAAAATTGAAACTAAATGTCTGGAGATTGAACAAGTTTTATAAAACATCCACACTTTAAAATATAAAAATTGATGAAAATGAAATTTAAAAATTATCATTGAGACCCTCAAAGTCTTATGAATCAACGATAAGTGTTTTTTTCCCCAATATTATTACGGGATTTGCAGTAAGACGCAAAGTTGCTCTGTTTTCAGTGCGTGTATGGTTGCTATTCTGAAATCGTCGCCAAGCGAGATTTTCATTTAAAATTAATTTAAATTATAAAAACGAAAAATTTTTCTACAATAATATCTCAATCGATTCTAGACTGAAAATCAGGTCGTATGCAACAAGGATTGGGAGGCTATTTGCTGTTGATTTTGATTACTTGAGTAGATTGATTTTCCCTTGGCGCCAATCACTTGGGAAAACAGCCTTAATTTGAAATTGGCGCTCGTGTTGGCTAGTACTGAGAGCGCTAAACAGCCAAATAAGGATTTTTAAGTCAGCCGGTATTGGCGATTCCAATGAGAAAAAGTGGGCGTTGCCCGGATGATCAATGTCGGACCGAAACCTGTAACTAACCGTGGCCGTAATCGCATTTTACATAGCAAGCTTTGTTGATTTTCCGATTAGTTGCGAGCGCTAGCCTATTTCGCATTTCTTTTTACATAATAATCTCTTATTTGTGCAGTATTTTTATATATTTCAGTGTTAGGGGGGGTATTATGTTTAGTTTCGTCCAGTGTTGTAGTATAATATCTGTACAACTGTCATTAATGTCAAGTAGTACTAACATAGCTTCCTTGTTATGTTTACGTTATCGGTGTGAATTTATAATGTTACTGATATAGCGTTTGGCTCCGCATTGCATGTTTCGAGTGTTTTTTATCTCTTAATTGCAAAAAGATAATTGTACCCCCTGTGCTTTTATTATTTTAAACAATTTCTGGCAGAAGAGATTCGTTACAGCGGAATGTTTTGAAAATCAAATGATACTGCAATACGCTTTTGTTCACTGCTCATTTTTACTTATTTCAAGTTAATTTCTCTTACATTTCCATGCACTTTCTTTAAAAATTTTTAACAGAAGATACACATTGCGATAGTGGCTTTGTTTATACTCAATGAGTAGTGTATTTGTAATGTAAATACTAAAGTGCAAACATCTAACAGTCTCAGACTAATTTTTGCATTTGTATAATGCATAGGTAAAAACAAAAACTTTGAAAATGCTACACATGATAGATAGATTTTGTCTCCCCTTATATATCGAACGTTAAAAATTATCCAATGTCCAAATATCTTATGAGAAATATTAATGTTTTAAAAATGGTCTTGAGATATAAAAATTGAATTCTAAAAAACTTCCATACATATATGCATGTTTAGTTGGATAAACAAACACGGGAAGATAGATGGTTTGTTTTTTAGTCAAAAAAATGTGGGAATTTTTTGAGTTTTGAGGAGGGGTATGTCCTCTACTCCTTTGCTACATCCTTGTATTCAGTTTGTGATGTATTGAAAACTTTTTACAAAAGTCTCAAGTGGTTTGATCGAAAAGAATACAGGAAATGAAATCCCGTTGTGACGAACTTTCAATGAAATATTCGTATCAACGTAAAAAAAAAAATTTGATTCCTGGTCTGAGTTTCAATGCATTGCTTAAATTCCATTGCAACAAAATTACCGGTGCAATGTACAAAATGTGAGGCTCCTTGAGTAGTGTTGTGGTAGGGAGATTTCAGTGTACATAGATTTGTAGGGTTTAAAAGTACTCTTAGTTGGAGACTTTTGATATCTATAAGTTAGCAAATGAGCTCAAAAGAGTATATTTATTATTACATACTTTATATTTTAATCATAGTAAAATTTTCATGTTGTGGTTTTTTTTCTGTGATTCAAAAGATGACTAAAGTAAGGCTAATACAGTGTATACCGGTTAATTGATTAAACTGCATTGATAATATCAAATCGTCAAAAATAAACAAAATTCAGCTTTATTGAAGCTGTTTAGAAGAAAGTTGATTCATATAAGCTGCGGCCACTGTAACAACAAGATCCGTGGGCCCCATACATCGGGAAATCACTTCAGTGATAGAAAGAGGGGACCCTCGGAGAGTGATGTAACAAGAAAGTTTATAGTTATTGTATTCAAGTTAAAGGACCCTGGTGCATTGGCAAGCAAATGCAGAACTATGTGGACAGAAAGCATTTCGTTGACCCTGTTCTTGTCATTTTTGCAGAAGATTTAATTCAAGTATCACACTTGTTCCTTTCAAAACTAGCTGGTTTATCAATATTGGCAGATTTAATAAACAAAATTATCTGTCACATTGGTAACTTGCTAATCAATTATTTCGGCATCACAGTGCTATGGATAAAATTGGAGTAGAAATTAGAAAATGTTCTTTGCTATTGCTTCAGAGAGAATTTGATTTAGGATTGATTGGCTGGAAGAACCTGAAAACTGGAAACAAAACATCCCATTTTTTGAAACCTGTGAAAATATATTTCTTAGTACAGTCCATGTCACAATTGTTGGAATTTTTCTGTGGGCAAATCTACTTAAAAAGTGATTAAAAATGAAATTAATCCTGGCTAATCAAATCAATCATTGTCAAAACAAGCTTTCTTCTAGAAGAATCACCGTTTAACAAGTTTGCAAGCCTCGTTCTTAATAGAGGTAATCTATTTTTGTAGTTTACCGAGTGGCACTGATAGTGAGTTGATCTATATTCTATATCTGCTACAATTTTATTATGTTTAAATGTTGTGCTGTCACTTTTTAAGTGTACATAAAATGTAACTCAAATAAAGTATTTCTCATACATTCACTAACTTTTATTTCAGTTTCAACTACGGTTGGCAAAAACCAGTTTTATTTTTTCCAAGAAGAAATATTAAAATATCGAAGCTGAAACTGGGGGGGGGGGGGGGGGGGGAGTCAGGTTTGTAAAGTGTAAATGTCAATATAATTTTATTTTTCGGGAAAAGAAGATTTTATAGTTAACTTGAGATAACTTGAAACCTCATAAGTCTAATATTCCTTCATCTTGAAGTTTACAATAGGCCTCAAACCCTTGACAAGGCTATGGGAACTTCCCATAACTCAAAGGTTTTAGCTGGTTGCTAGAACTTCAAGTTGTCTAGAGTTGACTGTATTCATATTTCTCGTTTTATGTTTCAGTTAATGCCCACAGACATATCTAGAGGAAGTAGGCGGGTAGGAAGAGCCGCTGCCTGTCTTCTTTACTAATAATAAATCTGAAAATCTCTCTGTCTGGATCTCTGTAACGCGCATAGCGCCTAGACCGTTCGGCCGATTTTCATGAAATTCGGCATAAAGTTAGGTTGTAGTATGGGTTTGTGCACCTCGAAGCGATTTTTCGTAAATTCGATGTGGTTCTTTTTCTATTCCAATTTTATGAACACAACTATCATAAGATGGATGAGTAAATTAAGAAGTTATCATAACGTAGAACCGTAACATGGGCACAAGCCAACTGGCGAGAAAATTCACCACACATTGATAACATTGTAAATACACTGGCGAACCAAAAGACCTTTTAATTTTTCTATTACGGGCAAAGCCTGCGGTACCACTAGTTATAAAAGTATTTGAATCAAAATAGATTTAAAAATTTAAGTTTTGATGAATTGATTTTTTTTTTTTCAATTTCAAAAGAAAATTGAGTTTGGCTCTAGTAACTTTGTGACAGATTGAGTGTGTTATTTTTTAAATTTTTTTATCACCCAGATATTACGAATAACCCCAATTTAACGTATAAAAGTTTCAGTCCCGATGATTTCGTTAAATCGGTGTCAGACTGTAGCTATAACAGAGTAGCACCGCTACTTCCGACCACTGACGTAGTTAGATCATGATTATCAGATGAATCCATGTACTGGAATGAAAATACTTTCTTAGCAGAATTTTGATGAACCTAACTTAGTTCCTTAATCAGGAGTTATATTAATTTGCTTTTGGAATTATTTTCTTTATTTATTTTTTATTAATGATTATGCTATTAGGATTTTAAATGGAACTAGATTGAAATTTCACATTAGACACAAAATAGATAAACTATTTTAAATTGGTATTTAAAAAAAATAACATACAGATTTTAAAAAAATAACTCGACATTAGATATTTTGTTCAAATTTTTATCGAATATTCGGTATTCAATTCATCTCTTCCAACAGCAATATGATTACTAGATATTAACAGCTGCTTTTAACTGAATCATTTTGTCGAGTAATTGATTAGATACTTCATGGAACAAAATTTTTTCTATTTAATATAAGAATGAAGTTTTTACTATTTTTCTTCAATTGCTATCGCCATGAATCCAATCCAGCGTTTATGTTGAGAGCCAAGATAAGGAAAATGCCTTAGTATTTGCAACAACTATCATAATTTTAAAGGATATAATGTATGCCGAGTTATAGAATCAATGTAAATTTAATAACCGACTAATGCTATGCATTTCCGACGTGCACTTTAAAGTAAATCTTTAATCGTGTAATGGTATGCTTTTTACTGTCACTGGACGAGTGTTTCTTAAAGCCTGGTACTGTTTGCTGGACAGCATATTGTGCCTGGCAATAAAGTGTCCGAATGAAAAAATGATTGATTTTTACAAGCAATAAATAAAAACCTAATGAATTTGTGCTGCATCCAAAAACATTACTTTTAACAGCATTTAATAATTAAGGTAGGAGATCGAGTTGAACATTTTAAAAATAACTCTTAAACATTTACAACATTTAGCATTTTCAACAAAAAATGCTAAATTTATTATAATTAACAACCATTACATATTGAGATTCCACGGGACAGAAGAAAATTTGAGAGAGTTTTGATAAAAGTTATGAAAATAAGCAAGTCGAAGGGTTGACATTCTTTTTTATTGATATCGTTCAACATTCTATAGTATGATGCTTTGATTACACGTTTTAAATTTAAGAGATAGTATCGACAGCAAGTTCATGCATCATTCAAGGATAAAAATTATCTTTCAATGATTTTCATTCAAAAATGTCGATATTTTTTACTTTTTCAATAATCGAAGCAATTTAAACATTTGAAGGAATAGAACAAAAAAAAAAAAAAAAAACTGTTACCGGTGGACTCGAAAGTAAGACTCTAGATTCATTTTCACTCCTCAAAAATGCCCTCTTTCCCCCAGTCTCCGAGTGGATGAAATTGATGGAAAACACGATCTTTGTACATATAGTTTTCCTTGAGCTACATGTTTCACAAAACTTGGAGAATTATATGATTGCTAATACCAGGTGGAAATGTTTTCTGTCACTAAGTTTTACCGTTGATAAAGATTGCTGGGGATTGAATTCAAAAAACAGCAAACTAAATTTGAGATAGAGGTTTTTGTAAAATGGACAACACTGAATTAATGCTGTAAATGCCAAGAAAATTTAAATTTCAGTATAGAGAGGTTGTCGAGAAACAGGGCCAAACACTTTAATTCTGACCAAAATTCGTCAAGTTTAGAGTATTAAAATTAAAAGATCAAGGTAGAGGAAAACAACAAAAAAAGATGGATATTCATCAAAAGATGGGGCTGAGGAGTCTATTTATAACTTCAGAATTTTTAATATTTTACTCATTTTTTACAGATTTCAGAACAAGGTAATTTTGGGTTTATGTCACACACTAATTAAAATTTTCTTGTGGCAAATTCTTAAGGAGCTTTATTCTTGAATAGGCCTTGACAACATCAATATTTGCAGCGAAGCACTTTAATCAGATTTAATTTACAACACAAGCCTTTATCAGATGTGTTTACCTTTCGAAAGGTAATACTTTTCTGCTGAAACATTCATTGAAATATTTTTCTTCTGAAACTGTTTTGAAGTTATGTATACGAATTTTCAGTACTTGTAGCTCCATGCTCTCATGGAAATTCAGCATTTAAAATGTCAACATGCCAGTAAGATCGTTTGCAAGGCAGAAGAAATTTATAAAACACTTCTGACTGTGCAACGATCCAACTAGTTAAAACGAAGTATAAATCCATATCATTCATATAGAGTTGACAGGAACAAATCACTTGAATAAAATTCTCAAGCTCAAAATGCATCATCTTCACTCCAAAGCATATTAAACTCAAGATACGCACGATTCAGTAACAACATCACAAAAAGGTAACAAAAGCTATTTCACAACATATCGATTAGCAAAACTAAACATTATATTCACGAATATGTTTCACAATAATAGCGAACGAAACAAAGATGACATTTCACATAAATAAGGCATAACTAGCGAAGTAAATGTCCATCACTTAACACTGTGCAAATGTAAACAAGCACATTATACAGACGGCTCTGGACAAATCACCAAGCGTAAAATCCACAACCGAGCTATTTTAATTGAAACTTTATTCCATCTAAGACACAAACAATTCGTTACTTTCGCCAAAATCTTTTTTTGAGATTAAGAAATACGAAAACAAATGACTTCGATTAACATGCGATTGCTATTCAGAGGAACAGCGGTTAAAGGGCTATTTTGGTTAATCGTGACGCCAGAAGAGGGCGTCTTGGACCGCTGGAATCGCCAATTCTGCCCGACGGGAACGCGACGGAATCGAGAGTAGAAAAATTTCAACTTTTCTGCTTCCGCCAGCGGATTCCGCATTCTAACAGCCAATAGGAGCTCGACTTCAGATTGTAAACATTAGCAATGGCGGCCACCGAAGTTGAACGTATGCTGTATCGCTGAATTATCAATTTTTTTAATGGAAGAATTGAAGAAATATTTTTGCTGTTATTAACAACGAGAAGAAAGTAGCGATAAGATGCGCTATCCTTGGGACAAAATGTGGCATTTGCGGTAAGTGAAATTTTTGTTGAACTCTTATCATCCCTTGTAATACAAATACAAATACAAATGTGACGACCAGCAACAGGCTCTGGGCCCAGCTAGGCTGGTCCTAGTCAATTAATTAGTCCCCAATGAAGATCAATGGCCCTCTTAAAGCTATCCACTCCCTTGCTCATTACCGCCTCTTCCAGTAAGCTATTCCAAGTGCCCACGACCCTGCTAAAGTAGTAGTTTTTCCTGATTTCCAAGTTAGCTTGAGATTTAAATAGCTTAAAACAATGACCCCTTGTCCTGCTTTCCCCGCAAAAATTTAATCCATTTACATCTTTCATTTTGATAAATTTAAATAATTGAATCATGTCCCCTCTGACTCTCCTTTGCTCCAGGCTATACATGTTAAGCCTATTAAGTCTGGTATCATAATCTAAATCTGAGAGTCCCTTTACTAATTTAGTTACCCTTCTTTGAACCCTTTCCAATATAAAAATATCTTTCTTCAGATGAGGCGACCAAAACTGACTAAACTCCTATATAAAGGCAGAAGAACTTTCTTAGATTTGTTTGAAATAGATCTATTGATGAACCCAAGCATTTTGTTGGCTTTGTTACTAGCAATACTGCACTGCTGACTAAACTTGAAGTCCTGATTTATAAAGACACCCAGATCCATAACATTTTCTGCCTGATTTATGACTGAACCCTGTAAACGATATCTCATACGCTTATTTCCATGACCTAAGTGTAGCACTTGACATTCCCCTACATTAACTGCCATACCCCATTTATCTGCCCACTTAGTAATATGATCTAAATCCTCTTGTTTCGACAATCCCCATAACTTTTACATCGTCAGCAAAACAATTCATGCTTCCAGAAATATTTTCATTGATGTCATTCATAAATATAATAAACAAAAGAGGCCCTAAAACTGATCCCTGAGGAACCCCACTTAAAACATCACTCCAATTAGAATGATTTCCTCTCACAACTACTCTTTGTAATGTTATGAATGTGTGCATAGTTTCATTTAATTGTATCAAACATTCACTTTTCTCAGCTCCAGAAGCACAGAAAAAGGAGGTGAAGAGAAAAAAACGATCGATGGAAACTTTATCAGATGAATTGGTGGATGATGAATTTAATACTGGACTGGACTTATACTTCTACGAAAGTACAAAAGGTTAGTTCTTTCATTTTGGATTTTGAAGAATCCTACCCTCTTTTTTGCTTAATACATGTATTGATAGCCGTTTGTTTGATCATTCTTTTTGTTTATTTGAGTTTTAAATCATGTAATGACGCCATAGTTTTGATATTTTACCTTTTTGAGAAGTTAATCTTCTGTACTCGATCACCGTATATAAGATTGCTTACCTTTTACATGTTGCGTTAGGTAGGTCATACTTTGTTATGGTGTATTTTGTTAGCATATTGATAAAGCCAGAGAATAACAAACTTTTCCCAACTTTTTCTTTTGAAGGAGTATAATTTTCTCACCACTCTGAACTCTGAAATCATTAATTATTGTATTGTATTACAATATGTATATTTGTGTATACCGAGTTTGACAGATAAAACATATTTGCTAATTTGCATGATTTTGTAGTAAGAACTTGGAAAGTGTGTAGTTATAAGGTTTTCACTTAATATTTGCGTATTGAAATAAGCGCAAAAAGTTAAACTTTTAGATCTAGAAAAAAAATTGTTAGTACTAGGCGCACTATTTGTCATAGTTTATGGTTAAGTTCAGCGGCACTCTGATAGATTTTGTTTTTAAGAAGTTTGACAAGGTTTTTTTCAGTCACTTGTGTGATAAATCCTGGGTGATACCTAGTAATGTTCCCATAGGGTACAAGGGTGCCCATATAGGGGGTAAGGGGAGCTCAAGCCCCCCCCCCTTTGACACGTCTACACACACGCGTACACACACACACGTCTACACCAGGGTTGCCAGACGTCCCAGATTTCAAGGAACAGTCCCGTATTTCAAAAAATTGTCCCGCGTCCCGGGAAACTTCCATACAGGACGGCTAAAGTCCCGTATTCTAGCTAATAACAATATTTTACAGAACAAGACATTATTTTAAGGGGAAAAAATGAAGCAAAACAAAAAATGCAAAACAATGAGTCAGGTTCATACACCTAAACCAACAGGCTAGGTGTATGAACCTGGTACTCAAGGAAATTTGCGTTAAGCGTAGTATCAGGTTTATTGATGTGTGGAGTAGATGTAAACGAGATTGGATTGCTAGGGATGGCCTACATCTGAGCTCTACAGGGTTCAAAATAGTTAGTGGTTTGGTTTTAGAGGCTTCAGAATCAAAAAACTAAGTTGGAATGGGGGGCATCGTTTAAGGAGCAGAATTCGAAAGGGTACTAACTATCGGGATTTTAGTAGAAACGGAAATAGGGTGGCTAATAAGAGAAAAGATTTTAACACTTGGGATTCAAACAATCGTGCAGCATTAAATAAAAGTAAGATGGACTTACTTAAAGTTTTTTATACAAATGCTCATAGTATTAGGAACAAGATGGAAGAATTGAAAAGCATAATTATAGACAAGAGGTTGGATATTATTGGAGTTACCGAGACATGGGCTACCGAAAGTGATGATGATTTATTATCTATTGCTGGGTATAATTTGTTTAGACAAGATAGAGTAGGTAAAAGAGGTGGTGGGGTTTTATTTTATGTCAGAGACACTTGAATTTGCAATGAATTGGTAATTAATGATAAACCTAATGAGATTGATATGATTTGGCTGGAGTTGATTAGTAATACGGGCAAAAAACTACGTTTGGGGAATATTTATAGGCCACCCAACTTAAGCCAGGGTCAAGACGAACAGATGTTTAGTATTATTAGTTACATTTCTAGCAAGGGGTCAGTCATCATAATGGGAGATTTTAATTTTCCAGGAATTGATTGGAATAATTTTTACCATAGTAATAGCAGAGAAGAGGATTTTTTGAAAGTAATTGGTGACTGTTTCTTAGATCAAATTGTAACTCAGGGTACTCGACAGGACGCGATTTTAGATCTAGTTTTCTGCGACATGGAAGGCTCTGTTCAGGGGTTATGTGTAGGGGAACACATTGGAGATAGTGACCACAAAAGTACTAGGTTTGGGATTAAATTTGATATGCACAAAGTAGAGAATTTTAGGTTTGTGCCCAATTTCAGAAATACTGACTTTGTGGCACTTCGGCAGAGTTTGAAAGCAGTTTTTTCTTCTGGATTGGACAATAGCGATGTGAATCTTCAGTGGGCAGAGGTTAAGGAAAATCTAGCGAATACGGTTAGGGATCATGTTCCTTTTAGGAGAAAGGGTGTCAACACTAAAATTTGGCCAATGTGGTTCTCCAGGGAAACTAAAGACGCTCTAAATTACAAGCAAGCTGCTTTTCATAGGTTTAGAGAAACAGGTCACAGTGCAGATAGGCTCCAATAGTGTAAGGCAAGGCGTAAATTTAAGTATTTGGTACGGATTCAGAAAAGAGAGTTGGAGCAAAGACTGGCAGATAACATAAACAGGAATCCCAAGGGGTTTTTTGCATACGCTAATTCGGGGAAAGTTCGAAATAGTCATATTGGGCCACTGGTTGATGAGCACGGAATTTTAATTCAGGATGATAGTGATATTGCTAATGTTCTTAATAACTTTTTTTCGAGTGTTTTTAACCATAACTGTATCTCAACAGTTGACACCAACAAGAGACACAAGCTATAGTACAGCTTGAGGACTTTGTATTTTCCAGGGATGACGTTTAACTTCATTTGAAAAAAATTAAAGAGACTAAGGCTCCGGGGCCAGATAATATTTATCCGAAAATTTTAGTTGAATGTGCAGAGGAATTAGCAGATGTAATTGCAAACATTTTCAATGCTTCTTATAATTCGGGGACAGTGCCAGAGGACTGGAAGCTGGCTAACATTACACCGCTCTTCAAGAAAGGGTCTAAAGGGAGTGCGGGAAATTATAGACCTGTGAGTCTAACTTCGGTGGTTTGCAAAATTTTTGAAACATTGATGAAAATTAAGATAGTACATTTTCTAGAGACTAATAATCTATTGACTAGTTTTCAGTACGGTTTTAGGAAAGGTAAATCTTGTGCAACTAATTTATTATATTTCTCTGACAAAGTTACCATGGCTTTGGACAATAAGAAGCCTGTAGATATTGTTTACATTGATTTTCAAAAAGCTTTCAATAAGGTACCACATGTTGCTCTACTTAGCAAATTAGCTGATATAGGAATAGGAGGGAAAACTTTCATTTGGGTAAAAAATTGGCTGACCGGAAGGAAACAAAGAGTAGTTGTAAGGGGAAATTATTCTAATTGGAGTGAGGTCTTAAGCGGGGTTCCTCAAGGGTCAGTGTTAGGGCCTGTTTTGTTCATTGTCTTTATGAACGATATTCACAAAAATATTTCTGGGAACATGAATTGTTTTGCTGCTGATGTCAAAGTTATGGGGACTGTAGAAAATGAAGAACAAGCAAATCAGCTGCAAGAGGATCTAGATCATATTACGGAGTGGGCTGATAAATGGGGTATGGCTGTTAATGTTGGGAAATGTCAAGTGCTACATTTAGGGCATGGAAATAAGTGTACAAGTTATTATTTGCAAGGTTCAGTCATTAGTCAGGCAGACAAAGTTACTGATCTGGGGTCCTAATAAGTCAGGATTTAAAGTTTGGCCAACAGTGCAGCATTGCTAGCAACAAAGCCAATAAGATGCTTGGGTTTATCAATAGATCTATTTCAAATAAATCTAAAGAAGTTCTTCTGCCCTTATATAGAAGTTTGGTAAGACCCCATTTGGAGTATGCTGTTCAGTTTTGGTCTCCTTATCTTAAGAAAGACATTAATGTATTGGAAAGGGTTCAAAGGCGGGCTACAAGGCTAATAAGTGGACTTTCCCACTTAGATTATGATTCCAGGCTTAGAAGGCTAAAAATGTACAGTCTTGAGCAAAGAAGAGACTGAGGGAACATGATTCAGCTGTTTAAATTTATTAAAACGAAAGATGTTACAGGGCTAAAGTTTAGCACTGAAAACAGGACAATCGGTCATTGTTTTAAGCTATTTAAATCTCAGGCTAACATGGATATTAGGAAAAATTATTATTTTAGCAGGGTAGTAGAACCTTGGAACAGCTTACCGGAAGAGGTGGTAATGAACAAAGGAGTAGACAGTTTTAAGAGGGCCATTGTTCTTCACTGGGGATTGTAAATTGACTAGGACCAGTCTAGCTGGGCCCAGAGCCTGTTGCTGGTCGTCACTTTTGTATTTGTATTTGTATTTATAAAATCTTGTGACAGCAATCGCAAAAATGATTGAGCAATCACAATTGCATATTGTTCTCACTTGACTGTTTTGATGTCCTATGATTTTATTTTGCCCTTGCTTCCCTTTGCAGCACCACCGTCGGCCAACCGCCTCACGATGCTGCTCCTCTAGCGAAAACCGTCTCCATGTTGCGTCACTTGCCTACACTCTTACACATACACCTACATACACATACACCTACATACACATACACACACAAACACATACATACACAAACACATACACATACACCTAACTACCCATACATGCACATAGCCCCCCCCCCACACAAGCACACATACACACATTTACCCGCACCCACATACACATACCCCACACACATGCACACACACTCGTGATTGCGAAAAACATAATTTGAATTCAAGATGTCAAAGTTCAAATTATTTTTTTTCCTTTTGATTTGATTTGTATGTTTTTGTTTTGGCGGCAGACCATGAAGAACCGAATGGTTATTTCTTTGCTCATTGACTGATGTTGGAAAATATATTTCTCAGGGGTGCCCACCCCCTAAGAGCAAGGGTGTAACCCCCTAAATATAGCAAAGACGCCCTCCAATAGCAAGAGCCCCCACCCCCTCCCAAAAAAGTGAAAATTAACTATTAAAACACCCCTCCCTCTTAAAATTTCATTGGCGCAGTCTGCGCCATTATCCCCCATAGGTGGCACCACTATTTTTGCGCATGCATCGTCAATCGCAGTGAAAACAATTTTTCTACTTGGATAGGCAACATTTTGTGAAGTTTAAGGCTTTGTTGAGATTGAATTTTTCAGATTTATCATGATTAGAAGCTTCAAAAATATCACCCCCTCCCCTTTTCACTCCTAGAAGCCTATCCCGTATTTACTATTCTTAATTCTGACAACCCTGGTCTACACACACTCGTGATTGCAAAAAACATTATTTAAATTCAAGATGTCAAAAATTAAGTGCGCCTTCGTTTTTTTCCCCTGCCCTCAAGCCTGTGACCTTTGTTTTATTTATTTATTTATTTTTTTGGCTCCTTTTTGGTAGTCAAGGTTCGTGCCTTCTTTGTAGACCTAGCATAGGCGTGTGCAAGGGGGTCACCAGGGGAACCGTGGTACCCCCATTAGCACATAGAAATGAAAGTTAATACAAAAGTGGCTAAAATTTTATATTTGTTGGCTCATTAATTTTTTACGTTAAACGCTTTAAAAATGCTTTTTTACTCAAAATATTTTAAATTTTTCCTTAAGCGAGCAAGTATAGGAGCCTTTCCAAATGCAGTTTCAACTTGTTGGTACAGTGGTACCCCCATTTCTGAAGCCCTCCGCATGCCTACCAGTCTGCCCCTGCTCATGAGATCGTGCTCATTTTTGAAAGCCCGAGCTAGGTTGATATTTCTCATCAGAATTCGAACCTGAGGAAAACTTTTTGCATCAAAAACTAAACGTGCAAGTGCCCAACATGATTGAATGAAATGTTAGTCTCAGCTATTATTTTAGATCAACAAAATATGGGTACTTAGATTGCAACTTCCCAGTTGGTTTGAATTGTTTGTTTTTTATTTTGATTTTTTAAACTTTAAATAAAGAATATTTTTTAAAAAAATTTCTTGAAATGCTCCACTTCAGATGCATTACTATGTCATACTTTGTAATAGTAATCCAAAACATACTATAAATATCTGTTAATTTTCTGTTTTAATTTTTGTTAACTTTACACATGAGGCAGAGGCACTGCAAAAGGAGGGGGGGGGGATTCAGGGTAAAGACACATCTCAAAGGCCTTGGCTAGGAAATTTTTGCCAATCCTTAAACAGCAGTTTTTATGCATTTAAGGACTGTTTCGACAAAAAAAAAAAATCCCTCTGGCAGGAATTCTGACAGCGCTAGTGATGTGAAGCAAATATCAATTCAAACATTTAAAGAAGTAAAAAGGATTAAAGTCATTAAAAGAAACTATTATCACGTTCTTCAAATTCCAACTGATTAAAATGCTATTTTTCACAACATATAATTATTTCTGTTTACTTTGTATTTGTATGGAGATTGACGATTGAATATTTTACTATGAGTTCAAGCCTAAATCTGTGTTACATTCTAGAGCCCAAGCCGGGCCTTAGCCCGGCTCATCTCTATTACTACTACAAACACATGCCTACACCAGGGGTGCCCACCTAGGGGAGGTCATGACGCAGACTGCACCCCTGAAGTTTTTAGGGGGGTTTTGAGGGGTATTTTTCTCATTTGGGGGGCTCTTGCTTTTTGGGGGTCTTTGCAAAATTAGGGGGGGGGGGGTTGCACCTTTGCCCTTAGAGGCTGGGCACTCCTGCCTACACACAGGCATGCCTGCATACACATACGCAAGCACACATGCGTACACACACTTGGGATTGCGGAAAACATAATTTAAATACAAGATGTAAAAATTCAAAAAAATATCATGCAAAATTATATGTATGTGTATGAATTAGGAATTTAAAATTCTTTTTTAATGCAAATTTCATTTCAAGAGTTCTTAGAGAGGTCAAGAGACGTATTTAGTTCCTTCTATGGCCCCCTCTCCTTTCTAAAAGTGAAGGGTTGAGTATTTCCCAACTTCTGAATCATATGCTCTTTCTCGTGAGTAGAACGCCAACCACCTAGGCCCTGTTTTGTTCAATGTCACAAATTGAAAACTACAATTAGTCACAATGTCAAAATTTGGAGTTAAATAAACAAATTGGTTTCTGGAAAACAAAAGCAATTATAATATAAGCATCAAGTAACAAAAGCAATAATTCTAGGTTTTTAATATCCCCTCTTTTTTCCTATTTTTCTACAAAATTTTATAATATTTGAAAACTTAATTTGCATTCTGACCTGTGAGAATCACTTTCATATGCGGTGTGACCCTCTGGTAAAAGGTGGGAAGGTTGGTGCTACTGATCTGAGGCTGTTTAAAAATCACTGTGAGGAAGGATATATTTTTATACTTGTGCATTATTGCAACATTTGCTGCTTTATATTACAATGCTAGCTACCTGCGGTGGGTGGATGTACATCTCCATTTCCTTAAAGTATTCTACCCTCGATCGTGTCCTTCAGGGTATTTTCCCCTTATTGCCTACAGTCTCTTAAGTTAGCAAAAGCTTCATATAAGTATCTTTCTCCATCCACCATTCTTCGAACCAGGCATTAATGGCGAGCAGCCAGCCACTTAAGACTCCTTTTGGTAGAGCTTTGGTGCTCCCCCAAGTTGAAAAAACAAGTACTCTCATCAACATAGGGTTTCTAGAAGGTAATGATTGAAGAGTTTAACGTCCGTGTTCACTAATGGTGACTGGGGTACATTTAATGTGTTCATAGTCAATGTCCTCCATGTTCTTATTCCCAATCCTTTCCTCTGGGGCTGCTGGATCAGGGGTTGCTCGGCTCCTGCTCTGGATAAAAAATCAGAGCTCTCTTCAGAACCCTATCCTACCGGTTAACTGTTTTTCTTTGGATTGTTTAAGAAATTCAAATAGCCTATATTATTATTAGAAAACAATTTGAAGTGTGTAGTGCCTCAAAGCAGTCTATAATGAATATTTTGAGTACAAAAGCAAATATAAAGTGTGTAGTGCCTCAAAGCAGTCTATAATGAATATTTTGAGTACAAAATAGATGATATGATTGGCAGAGTTATATATAAGTATTAATTAATAAATCATTTAAGAGAACAAGATCATTAAAGGAAAATAGTTTAACTGAACATTTTCTATATTATAGCTCTTATTAATGTTTGTATGTGACACCCTCCGAAAAGAGTTTTGCTTTGGCAAAACTGTCTTTCAAAGAAATGATTGTTCAAATCAAGAAGTATTAAAAACTATCTGCTTTGAACAACAAAGCAACTAAACCTAAATTACACAACAAAAATGGGCTTTGTAACCAATTATTGAAAACTTATCAATAAGTATATTCTTATAGTTTGTTCAATTGAATCAAATTTCAAATATTATACAAATAATCTGAAAGCTAACCCTCTATTAAAGATTAGATTCAAGTGAGAATTTTAGCTTTTTTCAACATCCCTTGAACTTCAATGATTGTCTCTACTGCTCACTGCTGAGTTATAATATATTTATGTGTTGTGCTGCATATTAGTTTCTTTCTTTTTTTTTTGAAATTAATGTTACTATGAAGACCCCAGCCCTATTCAATAATCATCACAGATTAGAAACAGAAGGGTGTTGTTACTGAGAAAGTGTGAGGTCTCAAAAAAGAGGAGAAGAATAACTTTCTATAATAAAAGCATAGCTCTGATGGGGATAAACCCTTGTAAACTGGTTGTGTGTCTGTGTATACATATGTTTTTGTACCTTTGCTTTGAAACTAGGAAAGAGTTTACCTCTAAAGAAAATTTTCTTTCAGTACCATTGATCCTGTCAAGGATCTACATCAGGCTCTGCTGCTGCAGTTACCTGATTTGTGTGTAAACAAATTTATTTTATATTTCAGATCGAGCAAACACATTAAAAGAAGTATTGGAGAATTAATGCTGATGCAGGAATGACTTAAGTAGAACTGCCATTTTGCTGTCAAGAAAGCAAAGGAGAATTTTTAGTTAAAGATGATTCCATTTCAAGAATTTTCTAGTTAAATGTAAATTCCTTTCAGGGAGAAAAAAAATATAAAAGCGATGTCTCACATTGAACTTTTAATACAGCAGAATAAACTGAGTTAAAATATGTAAATAAGTGGAACATTGTAAATAAAAAAAATATTTATTTGTGTGTTATTTTGATTCACTGATGTGTGGAATATTAGTGAGCTTTGTAAAAATGCAAGCTTCGAATGCTTAAAATGCTTTTGATTGGAATTAAAAATATTTAAATAAATTAAACATAATGAGATTTAGTGAACAATGAAAATTCAGAACAATATATTAAAATTTGTAACACAATATTTTAGGCCAGTAATGATTATATAATAATGTGGGTGAAATGGTATGAAATGAAAAAAAAATAAAACTTTTTGGGGTGTAAAATAAAGATTTAATAAATATGTTCGTTCTCAGTTCGATTTTATGAGTTTTGCTAACAAATTTCTTAGAACATTTAATTCAAATAAAATGTTAATAAAACGTTCTATAAAACCAGCAAAATGCTAGTATCTTTTGTTACTAGGTTTTGGCTTAACATCAATGAAATATGAATGGATAACATCAACAGTTGAGATATAATTTGCTATTCAACCAACTGTGGTTTTCCTGAAAATCTAGGCATCATATATATATATATATATATATATATATATATATATATATATATATATATATATATATATATATATATATATATATATTTTAACAAACTTCTTTAGGAATATAAAACACCAAAATTTCACTGACTGATTCTTATAGTTAAAATTCCATATTGCTCTCTTAGAAAAACAATAGTTTTCCTTAATGAAGTATTAAATCAAATTAAAATATTGAAATATGAATAAATAATTGAAATTATTATTGTTTCATTATCCAAAAAGGGGAAGAAATAATATACATCTTGTGTAATCTTAATTTTTCATGATCTTCAATTTTTCTTACCCACACTGAATGGTTTTGTTTGGAGTTTCATTCAAGTAAATATTCATTCATTCACCTTTTTTTCGTGGGGGGCGGGGGGGGGGGGGGGGGTCCAGCAATGTCAAAAACTCACGAGATCTAAGCTCATCATAAAAACATCTACAGTGAATCGTTCATGAAAGGGTAGAATTCACCTTCAGCTCTTTAAGCAAAGTAGCTTGAAAGCCAAGTTTTTTCCCGTTCTTGCAGTATCTTCCTCAGCCACCTAGAATGCTTTTGTTTGTTTTTTTCCCCTTTTTTATTCTATTTTATTTATTTATTTATTTTTCAATTGCAGTGGTCAAATTTAATAAATGTGATTTGCCACGACAATCTCTTCTTGATCATCCATTTTTCCCGCTGATACCAAAAGAAAAAACTGAGCGTCCTGAAGCCACCTGCAGATGGCGCTCTGAAATTCCGCTCTAATATTCCGCGTTGTCTTTTCTGCTCTCAAAACCACTTGTTGTGCGGAAATACGACTGAATCGGAAATTCCGTTTATGCCAACGCTTTCGGTTTTCCGCGCATGTGGAGTCCAGGCCTAAGAGGGCCTCGCGCCTCGTGCACCGGGAGATAGTTTTGGATATAAGCTTCATTGGTGAGACTTCTAAATTAAGTTGGAATTATCATGCTTCTGTAAGCTATTTGGTTTACTCTGGTTCCCATGCATATGAGGGGTGATTCTTGATTAGTATAGGGCAGTGAAAATAAATAGCTTATCAGCTATGAATCCTGAGCTAGTCAAAAAGAGTTTCATTTTACTCTGGAGTTTGCTAAAATTTTATTTTGTAAAGTACTAGTTGGAATTCATTAAAATGAAACTAAATATTTCAACAGTTTAGAGCATGAATTTCAAGTTGTTTTTAGGTGAACTAATAGCTTTGTCTACTTAGCTTTTACATTTGAGGTATTTTCTTTTAAGAACTTTTTATAAATCTGGACTAAGTATAGTTAAAATAATTCAACTAAAGGAAGGGTTTAGCTGATGTTAGAAAATCGAAGACGGTAAATGGAAAAGAGAACTTGTTTTTCAGGCTCTGTATTTAACTTGTTTTTAAACATATTAATTAATACCACAAAAATTGCTTTGAATATATTTACAAATTACTGTATATATCTTTCACAATCGGATAATTTTCAAGAAAACGGTCATAAAAGTGTATTTTTTTTATTTAAGAAAATGATATAAAAATAAGTGTATGAACAACATGTGCATTCATTTTTTCATTTTAAATATTTTTTAGATTGAAATTTTAAAAAAATTTAAAATTTTATGAAAAGTCAACCAGCAAGCCCAAGCAAGCAGAGAAAATTTAAGAAATACGTTTTTTATACATTAAAAAATAATTTCATTAATATTTTGTGTAATATAAGTAAAGATAAGTAAATTTTTCTTGTGTGGTAAATATCAAAGCTTGAGATACAGAGGCCAACGTCACAATCTGGCAGTGGCGGATTGGTTCAAAAAATCGGCCCTGGCATTAAGGATGTTGCAGTCCCACAGCTCCTAATACTAAATTTTACCAAAAGATTGGGAAAAGATATCCCTTAAATATGAAGAAATCATTCGTAAAAGTGAAATATTTTTAAAAAAAAAAATAATGGAACGGATCCTTTCTGTGTTTTAAGGGGCCGCTGGAGAGAGCCTCGGAAGTTTCGAAGTCAATGTTAAGTCTACGGGGAAGTTTCCTCCCGATTGCTAATTCGCATTTAAATATTTTGATATATTTTTTTCTGCATAACATTCTTCACAGCAGTACAAATGACGCGCCTTTTTTAATTTTTCATTTTCCGTTAAAAATTAATATTAAATGGCTGTTAAATTTATGAGTTGACAAAATAAGAGGTGCTTTCTGTTTAAACGCTTCATAAATACTCAAGATCTAACATTTTCTCAAATTGAAAAACTACGCGTTATTCTTGAAAGTTTGGGCTTTTCAGGGATACCTTTCTTTTAATCATACTTAAATTAGGATAAGAGTAATTGGGAGGGGAAAACTGGAAAATTTTGCAAAAATTGACGAATTTCCGTGTTAACCACGCCTCTCGCCTGTGACAATAGAGAAAGAGGGGACAGCTTCTTTATCCCTTGTTGGGGTGGGGCATGGAGATCGTCTTCAGGCAGTCTTCAGGGTAATAAAAAACATGTGTTTAGGGGGAGGGGATGACAGCAATTAAGGGTTGAGTGAGCGAGAGCATTTATTTCCTTCGAGAGCATTTATTTCCTTCGGGTCTAAACTTGGAGTAGACAATTTTTTGAGCTTCGCTACGCAACTTTTTCCTTGCTTACATACAAATTTGGAAATACATATCCTAGCAGGGGGAAGCCCCCAAGTAATTCAAATAAATTTGAAACTTTTTTTAGCGAAAATATTACACTATGTAGCAATAGGTTTGCATTTTAACTTTGCGTAATTGCCATATTATCAACTATATTTTAATACAAAAGAAAAACTTCCTTTCAGAAAAAATGTATCAAAAGTGTAATATGCAGATAAAATAAAACATCTCATAATTCTGTGTCCAGTGAAAGTGATTACAATGAACCCCCTTTTAAGAAAAGCATCAACAATCGTTTATAAAGGGTGTCCCAAAATTAACGCAAAATTTGAATTTGCCGCCATTTTTGCAATAAATTGTGGGCAATCTTGAAAAAAGAACAATTTGGCAGCTGATGGTCTAAGGTTATTACAAATGGAGCGTTTTCGATTCTATAATGCGTTTTCATTATCAAACAATTATTTGAAAAATAATGAAAGTTTGGGCAGGTCAAGCGGTTTACTGTTATTGGCGCTCGATATCGCAATTAGGTAATGCGCGGGTGGTTGTGGGATTGCTGACATAGACGTTTGACTTCAAATAACCCCATAGGAAGAAGTCTAATGATGTAAAATCACACGATGTATCACCGAAACGAGAGATTACACGAACAGGAAATTCCTCATGCAGTGATTGATTGGTTTCGCTGGCTGTATAATAGCATAATACTCCATTTTTACTAACCCTAAACTCCCAGCTGTCAAATTGTTCTTTTTCAGTAGCTGCCAACAATTTACAGCAAAAATTGTGGCAAATTCAAATCTTGCGTTAATTTTGGGACAGTTGCATTAACTAGAATGAAATACTGTGAAAGCACTTATTCTTACGAGCCTACATTTTAGCGAAATTAAAAAAATCTACGAATTTGTGAGTTGCAAATTTTTCGAATTTTATATAAACAGAATAATTTATATAAAAAATTATTTCGCGAGGTTTAAATTTTCGTGATTACGTCGAGCTCTGGAAAATTGCGAAAATGAAAGCCTCGCGAAAATAAGTGCTTTTAGAAGAGTACTCAAAGTCATAACATAAATACGTTATCCAGAATCACTATTGATCTATAATGAACTAATTTTCACGTGCTGAAAATCTAACTTCATGGTTCGAAAGGAGCCTTATGCTATTTAAAAAGTTCTATTCGGGAATTAATGCACCACTAAGTGCTTATAGTCATACTTTTTTTCTGAGACAGCAATTAGGAAACTGAGGTGCCCCGCGTGGGAGCACAGAGCGATTTGAAGTGAGGTACAATAAGACATTGAGAAGGCTCATAATCAGTTATATTATGACACTATATTATAAATATTGAATACAGGGTTAATATATAGTAAATGTTACACAAAACATTACAAGACTAAAAGCTAGTTTATAACGATAATTTTTTTTATAAAATAACGTTTGATGCATGACAAATTGAAAAAAAGAAAAAAAAAACATCCAATAAGACATTAGATGATAAGAAAATGGGAATTATAGAATGTTAGACAATCAAATCTTCATTGTCGAGAAATTATTATATCGTTGGCCATCGCAATTGACCATACCTTTTCAGTGTTGTTACCAGTAACCAGCTTGAACACGAAATAAGACTTTTTGATAGTGAACCAAAAAACTGTTTGTGCTTGAAAAACTACTTTTTTTTTAAAAAAATTTATAAATAATTTGCTTTTAAAATATTTTTAAAAAATTTTTTTTACATAATTTATTGGTTTTAAAAACATAATAGGGTTTTTTCCTTCAGTCAAAAGTATGTACTACTTTTAGTTACTAAAATTGATAGAATAGCAAAAAAAAAAAATAACATGGAGCAAGAAAAAAAAAATTAAACGTTGGGTAATGAAAGTTAATTAATTATTTTAAGTGTCCAATTTTAAAAGTAAGGCGTGGTCTTTATGGCATCACAAATGATGTACTTTGGCGCATCTGTCTACCGCGTTTCCACGTTATGATAATCAAGAAGCGAATTAAATATTGCGCTCAACGTTTGCTCTCAACCATATTGTTGCCCAGCACACGTATGTAGAGATGCGAATTAAATATTTCGCTCTGTGAATAGCAACAGTAAATGGCATTTCATTATTTATGATATCATCGGCAGAAGCGTAAACAATGAAAGCGCGCCGATTAAAATATCGTTTTAAAAAATATAAACTTAGTCAAATCCTTTAAAAAATGGTCATGCATCGATTTTATGCTATATAACTAGGCTCTTCTACCAGGGGCGTAGCTAAGGGGGGGGGGACAACCCCCCCCCGAAACGTTTGTCTCAAAAAAAGAGAAAAAGAAAAGAGACAAGAAAGAAAAAAAAGAAGAAAAAGAAAAAAAAAATCAAAACTTTTTTCTGAGTAACAAAGGTCAAAAATTCACTTCGCTCCCCCCCCCCCCCCCCAATGCCAATGAAAATCTGCTCCTCAAGCATAAAGACGCCTCCCTCTACTGCGACAATTTTTTGATAATTGACTGAAATTTGACACTTCGCTTTAGAAATGAGATTGATTTGTTAAATCCACGTATATGCAGCCTTTCTTCGTCATCGATTCTGCAAATTGCTAAATATGTTTAATTTTATGAGTGGCGCAGTGGGAATATTGCAATACTGTCGAATCTGTATACTTTGAATTTCACAGGGAAGAAAAAATCGAGATAAAGAGGTTTTGAGATACGGGGGCTTTGAGAAACTTTATAGAAATTTGGTATATGATGGTGAAAATTTGAAATCGATACTAAAGACAATGTGGGCTCTTGATTAAAATTCCTCTGTATTAGTTTTGTTAGGTATTTATTCTATTATTACATTATTAAGTGCTTTATTGCAAGTTTAAGGAATCATTTTGACAGTAAAAGAAACTTTAAGCATATATTTTTCAAGAAAAAGTTTTATTGCTTTTTGGTTCCTGTTTTTTTTTTCTTTTTTTGGATTCATTATTTATTCTATTGAGGTTAGTTATTTCTGCAAATTTAACTTAGCCAATATTCTTCGATTTTCCTTTTTTCAGCACTTGAAAAAATCTTATGATTTCTTTTTTCTCCTATCATTTCGGTTTTGTAAGGAATCACAATTTTAAGAAAGAGAGCAACCAAAGAACAGTGCTAATCCAGATAACAGAGCGAAATGGCTTTTAACTTGAATCATCTTTAACCATGAACCTGAAATGTTCATCTTAAATGTAAAACCTGTGAATTTCACTCCTTTACTCGTCTTCCAAGAAAGTGCGCGAAACGACTGTCCTTTTGTAAATCTTCCTAGAAAGTCTATTCGTGGAACGCATATCTCCCTTTTTTCCACTGCCCCCCCTCAGCTCTTGAAGACAATTCCTCTGTTTCTGAGTTGAAGAAAATGTTTTTGTTTGCTGCTTTAAAGATCATTGGGCTTCGAATCCGAAAATGATAGCATAACTGGAATTTGAGACGATAGAGGTTTTTGTTGGTCTGGTCTCGTGTGTGTCATAGGTCATAGTCAAAATGACCTTTGCTAACCAGAGTATACATCGCAATCATATTGATTTTTAATCCAATATTTACTGCGTATTCTTTTGGAAACGTACAGTCTGTTTAAAATAGTACACTCTAAGTGAAAGTTGATGCATAATGAAGCGAGCAAAACCGACAACAAGCTGTTTTAAACCAAAAAAATGACGAAAAGGATTGCTCTAAAAAGAGAAAGTTAACGCAATCTGAAGAAAACGAAGTACAGTCTGCAAAGCAGCCCTAGTCCCATCGGACCCTTCTGAAGGTGATTTTATTTTAATTAAAAAGAAAAACTGCATAGCATTACATGAATAAAATGTTAAAATACGAAAGGAATCTAGACTATTTCTGTTAGCTTGGTTCGCATTAAAAAGTAGAAAATAAAAAAGACTTCTGTTTATAACACTCGAAAATTGCTGTTGCTCTCTCAAATAGATATTTATGTAAATTCTAAAGCAGGTAATAAAAATAGAAAATTGAGAGGAGAACAAGCGGTATGCAGCTTTGCGCGAATAACTTTCTACCTCCTATATTTCTTCCCTAATTTTTTTCATTAAAATTTTATTAACTGCTTTAAAATTAGCATAAATGTAAATACATAAGCAACAAATAAATATAACGATATAAAAAGCAATTTCATTTTTTGCGGGTTATAATTCAAGAAGTCTTTTTTTATTTTTGTCATACTTTTAGTGCAAACCAAGTAAGTAAAATGTCTTTATGGTGTGTTTACCGATGAGATTGAAAGTCAAACATCCAGTTTACAGGCGGAAATGGAAGTATCTATTAGCTTTCAGGGATGCCAGCTTTTGTAGATGTGTGTTAGCCTCTAAATCAAGCAGTCACATTGAAATGAAGGAAACACGCTCATTGGTTTGAATTGACCGGTTTTGACAAAACCGTTGCTAGAAAATTTCACTTTAAATTAAATGGAGGGAAAAGAGAAAAAAGTTGAATTTTCCATAACATTAGAAAAATATAAAAAAAAATTCTTTGCTTTTGTTTTGTTTGACACAAGTATCGGACTTGGGGCATTCGATTCCGAAGTATGTAAGATTCACCTCCCTCTTATTTTTTTAATACTAAATATATATATATATATATATATATATATATATATATATATATAATTTTGTCGTTTTAATCGCAACGCGGAAAAAGAGGCCAAACTATGGATATCGGCAGATATATACGATTTATGGATATTTGGCATAGCTTCATATTCGTCTTCTATGAAAATCCTTTAAAATTTTCATAAAAATTGGAGAGGGTCGATTGGGAACCCCTAGGTCACTTGACATGGAACGACCCATGTATATTGCATTTTAATTCGACTTTTTCGAACCAGATTAAAAATTTGTATTAATAAAAAAAATAATAATAATAAGTACTCTTTATGTCGAGAGCTGGTATCTTTTAGACGTCAGTCCATTTTTATTTTCCCCCGTTTCTGGCAAAAGTATATAAATATTTATTTATTGTTTATTCTTGCACTTGAAGTTTATTATATTTTAAAACTTCTTTTTCATCTATAATAAATGTTTTCAAAATAACTCTTGCATTTTTATTCATACACTCTTTAAATTTTTAACTGGAAATAATGATTGAAGCAAGATTAATTTTTACGTTTCCTTTTCTCCACTTTTACAAATATGCATACAATGTAGCGACAAGGATACTTTCCCAATACCTTTTTTTTTCAGATCCACCTTTAAGCGCAACACTTGGAGATTGCCTGATTTTTTTCAGTTAAAAAAGTTAGGTTCTGAAAAATGTGGCTTCTAGTGATAGAAAAAGTGTCTGCTGGCCACTGGCTGCTAACCATTTGAATTTTCAAGTTGAGTAATACAAAAATAAATTTACTTACCTGTTTTTTGTAAGTCGGCGTGGTTTTTGCTGTTTTTGGGATAATTTACACTAAGCACATACCTTATGCTCCCCCCCCCCCCCGCCCTATAAAATTTGGAATTACGGGCCTGGAGACAAACCCTATATTAACAGAATCAAAGATAAGGACGAAGGCTGTACAGACTTTAAAAAGGCTGAAGTAGTGAAATTTAGAAGTGTCTTAGCTACTTAGCATGATTAAAATCGTCGATTTAAATAAATTAATTCATTTCTTAAGTTTTTAAAAAGAAAAATTATTGGTCGACCATTTTTTTTGAAAAGAAAAAAAAAACCATCAATAATATTTTGGAAAAAAGTTATGAAAAACACGTTACAAAGTTGTGATTTTTTTGTCTTCGATAATTAGAATTCCGCTTACAAAACTCTAGGGACAGCTACCAACGATACTGTCCCAAGATTTGATGTGCCAGCTTCTAACGAAATGGCGGGAAGCGAGAAGTCAGCATGTGGGGGAATGCGGGATACTTTTGAAGTAAGAGCAGACGCAAACAACACCATCCCCGAACCCCTAGGCACAGGCGAAGAGCCTCAATGACGACTATAAATCACTTGTGTAGTTCAGTACTTTCTCCTAAATTTCGTCTCTGATTGGATACTCGTCTGTCAATCAAGTCTGCTTAGCCCATGCCTTTTTGCTATTCCGTAAAATGATTTCCTTTGAAACGGTGGTCGAGTTCCAAAATAGATCTCAGTACCGCGGCCCCTTAATGGTGAAAAATTGATTTTTAAGGGGTGGGGGGTAAAATAATTTATTTAAATATTTTTAAATGATTGGAGCATCATTGATTATTTCCGTAATAATATCTTCTAATATAACTTTTGTTAGTTATAGAAAGGTTATTAGGGAGTCCTTTAAGGGGACCCCTTAATTTTGTCAAACACATTCAGCAATACACAGAGAAAGAGAGTAGATTTATTTTCTTGCTTAAGGGAGTCATTACATTAAATATTAGCAATATAAACCTAATTGTAAGTTTTGCATTATATCAGAAATAAGGGGTCCGGGGGTTTCTCCCTCGAAATTTTTTTTAAATTGCAGTCTTAAAAACGCAATTTTAGATGATCTCTGGTGATGTAGGGAGAGCGGAAGTTCAAAGGCCCTCCTCTGGCAATTTTTTGGAAGTGAAACTCCAAAATTAGATTTTATATTATCCTCAATTATGTTAGGAAGATGGCGTCCAGAAAATTACCAAAATCTTAGCTCTGAAAACGAGGTTTTAGAAGATTTTGAGCTATGTTAGTGAAAGAAGAGATTCGAGCTGCATCCATCAAGAATTTGCTTAAAATGAAGTCTTAAAAACGTGATTCTAAGCTTTCTTTGATAAAAACTAGGGCATAGAAAGTTGTTCAAAAGTTAAGTTCCAAAAACGAAACTTTAACTGACCTCCTATGATTTTAGGAGAAGAGGAGTGGCGGGGCTCTCCCTAGATTTTTTCCAAAATTGAAGCATTGAAACCAAGATTTCTGACGTGCTTTACTGATGATGACGAGGGGAGGGGGGGAGGGACTTTCCTCCAAAATTTTCGATGCTGTAGATTCGGAAACAGTGTTTTAAATATATTTCGTAATGTTAATAAAAAGAGAAGATCGATGGTAAACTTTCGAAACTAAATCCTATCAACACAACACTATAGACGGTCTTTGGTGTAGTTATGCATATACATACACCTTAGAGACTCCCGTTACCTGTCACAATTAGAATTTGAATGTTACAAAACACAATAAGAAGTACAATACGATACATTCAAAATATAGAATGGTTATAATTTTAAAACTGCGTGATAAATGGCATAAAAACCAAAAATTGGCACTAAATGAAAATAATTCTGTTAAACCAAACACAGACAATGTGAATCACTATGTTCTCGGGGTGAGGGGCAGGGGGGGGGGGAGGACTGACAGAAGGAAAAACAGAGGGGTTTATATTTATAGTGAAAAGATGAGATTAGTGGAAGATATAATGGTCTGGTGTGTTTCTGGGAGTCCATGACACCATCACATGAACTTTTACTTGATACAAAATCTGAAAGTGAGAAACGAAGTACGTAGATAGGGAAATGATTATGGCCAGTTACAAAAATTGTTTGGCGTCTATATTTAATTTGAGGTTTTAATTTAATTTTAGGGAATAGGTCAAAAACTCTTCTGCCATAATGATGTTGTTATGGGGGAAGGGAAGATTCAGGGATTCTTAGACTTCTTAATTTTAGACAATTTTCTATGATGTTATGGGAAAATGTTCAAGGGACTTCCGACATTTTTTCGACCCTGATTTCTGACGCTCTTTAATAATGGGGAAGGGATGTTTCTAGGTAGGTTGCACCGAAAACGTTCTCCTCGAAGTTTTTCGAAGCTGAAATCCCAATTACGCTGTTGTGGGCTATCTTTTATGACGTTAAACTAAGGGCGTTTTCCCGAGAATTCCTAAAAATCAAAGTTTTAAAAACGCACTTTAGGCTAGCTGTGGTGACTAAAAAACAAAGATATAAGCTTTTGGATCCCTCTCCCTCTCCCCCTTTTGGCTACGCCCCAACCTTTATTTATCTATTTATTTTAACTACTAATAAAAAAAGAATCATCATCCTACAGTTTTCTTTTTCAAAACCATTTTGACTTAGATTTTCCAAAGTAAAATTTTCAATTTCCAGCCTGGTATTTTTATTTGCTTGAAATGCAAGCTATCTGCGGCCGTAGGTAAAAAAAAAATAAAAAATTTGAACTGACCTACATTTTATTTTAATTTCATAATCTTCTTCCCCTCTTGATGAAGTTTTGTGTCACATTCAAACACTTAGAACACTGGTGTGACTATTTATTTCAATATTTTCAATCTCTCTTGCTGTATTTTAATTTTTCTCCTAGATAAACCATGTTTCGCGGGCCTGTGTTTTTTTCTTCACTTGAACTCTGATTTTCAGGATAATATTTTTTAATAAAAAATAGGAAAGGTAAATGGTAGAAATGGTAGGTTTGCCAATGACCCCTGAGACCCATGTTTTTATTTATTTTTTTTTTTTAAATCGAATCACTTTCAAATTTAACTGTCTTAACTAAGGATCTCAAACTGTGGATCTGAACCCTTCGAGGGATACTGAGGGAAACTGAATGCTTCATTTTTTGCAAAAAAAAGTTAGAAACACACATTTCGGAGGTCTTTACTTGAATAGTCTTAACAATATAGTATTTTGGATGCTCTAAATTGTGTTTTAAGATTGCATTTTATGTTAAAATTTTATTGAAAAATGTAACTTTTATTGCAATTGTTATGAAATACAATTCATAACAATTGTTAACTGTCATTCATAAGTAAAGTAAATGTGAATTGTCATTCGTAGCTAAAACTGACAATTGGGCAAAAGTATTTTAACTTTTTAATACTGCTAACGTTTTCCTGTTTTTTATTGCATTGCTAAAATTAAATTGGCGGCCCCATTTCTGAAAAGCTGAGGTGGTGCAGCAACCCCCCCTTCCGGCCCTCTAGGCGCCGGCCTTGCCCCCTCCACCCACGGCGCAGTTTTTGAGCCTATGCACTAAGAGGGATTGAAGCTAGAGAATTTACGTATCGGTATTTACATTTTGTTATTTGTAGACAGGGCAACAGAGCGGCCAAAACATGACCGGCCCACCAGGCAAACGCTCGGTTGCCCGCCGACTGTATCCACCATTGCAAACTGGTAAGTTAGAACCAAATTTCCTTTCTTCATCTCTGCAATTACATTTAAAATGGACTGGATGTCATCTAGTGTATAAAGAGAGAAATAAAACGTATTCCAGGCAAAATAAATGAATTGGTTTTAACAGTTTCGTCGTGTTAATATTGCACACCCCAAAACGGCGCTATCATGAGAGCGAGAAATGGAGGTCGAAACCACAGCACGGCATAGACACAGGAGCGAGCGGAAAGGGGTTAAAAATGTTTTGCCCTTAACAGATATACTTTTATAATTGCTTACCTTAAGTAATAATGAACAACTACTGAAAAGTACATCAAACAATGCTGTTTAATTAGTTTAACCACTTCCTTGATATACTGACTTGAACTGTGGCAGGTGATATGTACATCTTGGCTCACCCCAAGCGGAGTTCAGGCCCTGAAAATTTACACTGCATAATCAACCTTTTCTGAATTAATTCATATGTGCGTTTTATGGTTTCGAATGCTTTTGTTTACTTCCTAGCTACTAGATAGTAGCACTATAGTTTTTTCAGAGAAACATGATTCTACAGTCCAGATTGTAATCTTGAACTCTGGACAGAATCGTGTTTTCCAATGCATCACTTAAATAAAACTCATTTATGTAAATGCAAAGGATCTACATAAAATTTGTTATTCAAGATGCAAGATAGGTATTTTATTTATAGTCAGTGCGAATCGACTCCAAAGTCTGATTTCTGCCGACTTCACAGGTAAATCACTCATTTATTTAAATAGATTTTTACTCTAATTTTTAGGAAATTCCGTATTTGATTGATGCTAATATGTTTAAAACGATATGTACATATGAAAAAAAAAAAAAAAAGATTGAAAAATTGATGTTTTTTGATCCATTATAAAAAAAAACAGAGCATGGAAGTGGTTAAAATTTAAACATACAAGTATACAAAATTTATTATTAAAAATAAATTAAAAAACAATCAACATTAATAGTGAAAATCATTTATCCTTTGAAATGTGCAATTTCTGAGTATGGACCTCGTTGATACCAAAAGTTTACAGCATATATTCGGTAATAACCTTTAAGTTTGCAATTTTCTGGAAAGAAAAAAGAACTATATTTTGTAAAAAATAAAATGGTACATAAAGAATGCATATTTATAATAGAAGAAGGCATCTTTCATTGTAGCAAGGATAATGCATTATAAAATTTGATATCTAAAACTTTAAAACAAAAATACAATATGGCTGACCAACATTTAGCAGCCCATTGATAGAATTGCTGGAATTTTGTCAGAGCATTGTCGTATGCTTTTGCATAGCTTATGTATTTTTTCACAGGAAAAGAGAACATTGTTCCTTGAAACAATTTTAACAATTCATGTTTATTTACTTTCATAAGAAAGGTATGTGTTGCTGTCTGTAATGTAAGTTGTTGCATCTAGCAACATCCGATGAAGAGACTTATCAGGGACTCTGGGTTCGAGACTATGGAAGAGCTTTTGTTTATGTTGAATTGCTGTAAGCTGTATGCATTGTGCACTTGTGTTGTCTTGTGTAATAAACCAATTTAAAGTATTTGTGAGTATCATTACACTGTACAATTGATTTTCAAATATATATCTTAAAAATCGTCTTGCACAAAACTTGTTGCTATGACAAAGTAGAAATTTACCAAGAAAGCTTTTGCTCAGAAAATCGTTACTAAATGATCATGCAAAGTAAAAATATAAACAAAAATAACACTTACTATATTTTACACATGCGTGCCAGAAAGATGATGTGACTATCTTCTTACTATTTATCTTTCTGTACTTCCCAGAATAATCATGACTGTACTCTACATTGTATGTCAATAAGCACCTGTTTGGCGGAAAATATCATGTTACATATGCAAAAACTTAAACCTAAAGAAGAAAAAAGACAAATAAATCTAGTCTCATTAACTTTTACCTATTATGTTTGTCTTTCCATGCTATCTGCAATGTATCATTTCTTACTTGAAGAAAATGTATTTTGCTTACCTAAGAAAGTAAGTATACAGTAAGAATTGTCCTTTTTAAAAATAAATTTGATAAGAAATAAAAAACTGAATAATATTTTAAAAAATAAAAATAAATAATTGAACCTTTTTCAGTTTTTTGCTTTTTTGACATATATTTATCAAAGTTACACTTGGGCTGGTCATTTGTATATGAAATTTCCAAGGTGGCTCATGAGCAAGCTCAAATGGTCCACTCTGATAAGGATTCTAAAACCATGCAAGGAAAAAAACACATTAACAATATAAAAACTAGTTTTATATTTAAGTTTTAAAGCACAATAATAATTTCAGGTAAAATAATATTCTGATTTAATTTTAAAAGGGAGAATATGAAAGAGAGAAATCCAGCTTATGTACTAAAGTCAATTTTACGGGAAAAAATAAAGTTGCCTCATACTCCCTTTACAAGCTTGTGAATCGTGATTTTCTAATTTTGGAATGATTGACACTTGTAAATTCTCCCACACTCGAAGATTTAATATGAAGGAGACCTTTTAACGAATTTCTTACAAATTAGCAGATTTTAGAGCCTCTTAGGGTACATAGTATACAAACTAAGAAATTTTCCCCCATGACAATACTTTCAGATTGTTTTGCAATACAAATTTCTACCTAATTGAAAATAATTAGTAGTTCGATTCAAGACAAAATTAGTGAGATAGCTGGAATTTATTGTGAATTAGAAAAGAAAAATAAAGGAGTGCTGGTATCTATTGCATTCCACCAATTGCAACTTGATGACCACGATACTGTGGAAACTGTAGTGTCATACTTCTTTTATTGTGTTTTAGTGTAATTGAACAAACCTTTCCTCACATCAATCATTGTAACAAGTACTGAATCAGACTGATTTACAGCATTAATATTTTACATGATCCAAGTTATCTTCGTGCATAACGTGGATTTGTGCATAAATTGACTAGGACCAGTCTAGCTGGGCCCAGAGCCTGTTGCTGGTCGTCACTTTTGTATTTGTATTTGTATTTGTAAATACAAAAGTGACGACCAGCAACAGGCTCTGGGCCCAGCTAGACTGGTCCTAGTCAATTTACAATCCCCAGTGAAGATCAATGGCCCTCTTAAAACTATCTACTCCCTTGCTCATTACCACCTCTTCTGGTAAACTGTTCCAAGGTTCCACTACCCTGCTAAAATAATAATTTTTCCTAACATCCATGTTAGCCTGAGATTTAAATAGCTTAAAACAATGACCCCTCGTCCTGTTTTCAGTGCTAAACTTCAGCCCTGTAACATCTTTCATTTTAATAAATTTAAGCAGCTGAATCATGTCCCCTCGGTCTCTTCTTTGCTCAAGACCAGGGGCGGCATTTCAGCATTTCATTTGGGGGGTCGAGATTCTTAAATATGTACTACCACAGTGCGGTGCCAAGCACACATTAACTAACAGGAAGTGGTCATAAAATCGGTTTAATATGAATAAAAATTAGTGTTTAGAAATAATTAAAATTTTGATTCACTTTCTAATAAGTTATACAAAACATCTCGATACTAAAGTTTTTATACCTTTTGGAAAAGTTTTAATGCATGATTTTTGGAATTCAGAAGAGCAGGGAATCGTGTTACTAATCTATCAGTGCCCAATGTCTTGCTGTTTTGCCAGTACAGCTAAATATAAAAGATGGTGGAAAAGCTCATGCCCTTTAATATGTATGACTTCGTTAGAATATTTTTCCCCTTGTGCTTCGAAAATAATTCTCTAACCTCCTGAGACATAAAAAATCTTTCTCTACTAACTGAGATAATTGAAGTAACAAAGTGAGATGTATGAAAACACTTTTTATATCTTGCTCTTCAAAATCACCCAGGGCAACTTCAAAAATTGTGAGTTGCTTAATTTTTCATCAGTGAATAATCTAGTCTCGTCGGCGCTCTCAGCTTCAATGAGATGTCATCTGCCCCCAGCTCTGTTATTCACTATTCAAGACTGATGAGTCCATAACAAGGAAGAAACTGCAGTCTCTGGATGTGATAACCAGTCTGTCGCTACATTGCTTGTAATTTTTCATGCCTCGTGCTAAAAATTTTACTCATAACTGAAACATTTTATTTTTCATTTCAAAAATCCAATCCAGATAATATAGAGTCAACCATACAGAAAAATAATTATCATTAAATCTTGTGTTAATTTCATTCGAAACTAAATCTATTACTTCATACAAAATTTTAAAAATCAGTATTTGACTTCACATCATCATGTGGATTTTTGTCTTTTTTTTTTTTTTTAAGTTTCACGCTTGATTGAAACACACATCTATGTAAAATCTATTTTCTGTTTCAATTGTAAATTGAACTATGGTAGTGTGGTGCACAGATCAGTTGTAGATTGAACTGTGGCTTGAATAGTTCGAAAATTGAGGGTAACGGATTGAAGATGTTTTAATAGAGTAAAGTATTTTTCAAAAACTTTCCTCGGTACAAAAAAATTGAATAAAAATTCAAACGAAGTCAAACATGCTAAAAGGCATGAACTTTTTCATCATTGAAAGAATCGTTTTGTAATAATTCTTCCAGTCGTCAAATCACTGCTTTGAAGTTATAGAGAAATATTTTTATGGTTTTAACTCTTGAAGACCATTTTGTGTCACTCCGAGCTTGCATAATAATACGCATAACAGGTATTTGTTGATATATTTTTTTTAAATTCAACAATCATATGCATTTTTAAGAAGTTTTTTCGAAAGCATATAATGCATTGAGCAGCTGAAACGTGTTTCTAGCAGAAGAAAGCAGTGGACACTCATTGAATAAATATACATTAAAAAATGAGCGTAAAGTGAATGTAAAATATCAAGAAATTTTCTTGTGAAAACCATGCAGCCACACCACTTTGCACGAGCCTCTCATACTGGACATACCATCGTTACACTGGGCACACAAGTATGAAATATTTAGCCTATATGAGAAAATGTCTTCTTTAGTTAATAAAATTAACCATGGTTCTCTATCAGTTTTCTATGTTCTGAAAAGGCCGGAAAATACTTCAAGAATTCCTGTCATTATCCAAATAACGAAAAACACTTTTTATAGTCTGGGAATGTGTCGAGTTTCATCAAACAGTTACTGAGAACCAGCGAGATTTCTTTTAATGAGCATTGATTTCCGACTTACATAAATTGAATTCATCCATTTTCTGTCATTCTGCGCAAAAAATTTGGGGGTGCGACCGTCCCCTCTTGACCCCCCTATTTGCCGCCCCTTCTCAAGACTGTACATTTTTAGCCTTCTAAACCTGGAATCATAGTCTAAGTGAGAAAGTCCATTTATTAGCTTTGTAGCCCGCCTTTGAACCCTTTCCAATACGTTAATGTCTTTCTTAAGATAAGGAGACCAAAACTGAACAGCATACTCTAAATGAGGTCTTACCAAACTTCTATATAAGGGCAGAAGAACTTCTTTAGATTTGTTTGAAATAGATTTATTGATAAACCCAAGCATCTTATTGGCCTTGTTACTAGCAATGCTGCACTGTTGGCTAAACTTTAAATCCTGACTTATTAGGACCCCCAGATCAGTAACTTTGTCTGCCTGACTAATGACTGAACCTTGCAAATAATAACTTGTACACTTATTTCCATGCCCTAAATGTAGCACTTGACATTTCCCAACATTAACAGCCATAACTCATTTATCAGCCCACTCTGTAATGTGATCTAGATCCTCTTGCAGCTGTTTTGCTTGTTCTTCATTTTCTACAGTCCCCATAACTTTGACATCATCAGCAAAACAATTCACGTTCCCTGAATTATTTTTGTGAATATCGTTCATAAAAACAATGAACAAAACAGGCCCTAACACTGATCCTTGAGGAACCCCGCTTAAAACCTCACTCCAATTAGAATAATTTCCCCTTACAACTACCCTTTGTTTCCTTCCGGTTAGCCAGTTTTTTACCCAAATGAAAGTTTTCCTTCCTATTCCTATATCAGCTAATTTGCTAAGTAGAGCAACATGCGGTACCTTATCAAAAGCTCTTTGAAAATCAATGTAAACAACATCTACAGGCTTCTTATTGTGCAAAGCCATGGTAACTTTGTCATAAAAATGTAATAAATTAGTTGCACAAGATTTACCTTTCCTGAAACCGTACTGAAAACTAGTCAATAGATTATTAGTTTCTAGAAAATTTACTATCTTAATTTTTATCAATGTTTCAAAAATTTTGCAAACCACCGAAGTTAAACTCACAGGTCTATAATTTCCCGCACTCCCTTTAGACCCTTTCTTGAAGAGCGGTGTAATGTTAGCCAGCTTCCAGTCCTCTGGCACTGTCCCCGAGTTATAAGAAGCATTGAAAATATTTACGATTACATCTGCTAATTCCTCTGCACGCCTTGCCTTACAATATTGGAGCCTATCTGCACTGTGACCAGTTTCTCTAAACCTATGAAAAGCAGCTTGCTTGTAATTTAGAGCGTTTTTAATTTCCCTGGAGAACCACATTGGCCAGATTTTAGTGTTAACACCCTTTCTCCTAAAGGAAACATGATCCCCAACCGTTTTCACTAGCTTTTCCTTAAACTCTGCCCACTGAAGATTCACATCACTATTGTCCAATCCAGAAGAAAATACTGCTTTCAAACTCTGCCTAAGTTCCACAAAATCAGTATTTCTGAAATTGGGCACAAACCTAAAATTCTCTACTTTGTGCATATCAAATTTAATCCCAAACCTAATACTGCTGTGGTCACTATCTCCAATGTGTTCCCCTATACATAACCCCTGAACAGAACCCTTCATATCACAGAAAACTAGATCCAAAATCACGTCCTGTCGAGTACACTGAGTTACAATTTGATCTAAACAACAGTCACCAATTACTTTCAAAAATTCCTCTTCTCTGCTATTACTATGGTAAAAATTATTCCAATCAATTCCTGGAAAATTAAAATCTCCCATTATAATGACTGACCCCTTGCTTGAAATGTCACTAATAGTACTAAACATCTGTTCATCTTGATGCATTTTTAGATGCATGGTGCGTCACAAATTAACTACTTATTGTGTCTAAATTTTTTAATTTAAAATATGCTATAAGAAAACTTAGTGCAGCTCTCTGTTTGATTTGCGTTCCAAACCAATGGCAGTATAACGCAGAATTCGTTCTTAACCATTCGTAAATCTTTTAAAATAGGAACAAAGTTATTAAAGTTTAGTAAAGGAACAGTCATGTAAAACTACACTCCCATAAGAATATGAAAAGAAAAACAAAAAACAACGGTGTTATTGCAGGTATTTAAAAAATAAGGAAATAAATAAAGAACTGCAAAATTTGGTGCATATTTTTTATACGAACGAACTACCGGTCTGACGTTTGATAAATAAGATAGAGAAAGTACTGAACCTAAGAACTTTCTGGCCCGAACAAACCCAAGCTGATGGCATGTGAAAACCTACTTATGCTATCATTCTAGGTTACTTCTATCATGTATTTTTACATTGGCAAAAGAAAAGGAAAATTCTGAAAATTTGAGCACAGACCAAAAACACATAATTGATAGTTGTGCAACTGTTTCAACGAGACTGTGCTCTCCAGAGTTTCAAGACAAGCAAGGCCTATTACATAGTTTAGGTGGCTCACAGTTGCCTACAAAACTCTTTGTTTGGCTTAAGTACCTCGAAACCCAAAGGTGCCTTAGAGGTCTCTCACTGTTCGTAATATGAATTGATTTGTTCATATTGTTACAAATCCTGTAAATAGTAATTATTGTAGTAACGTAACCTGTAAATAGTTTCCCGTAATGAATATACAACCCCTTTTTCATATGGCTAAAATATACGACCCCTATTCCCTTTTTGTTCACTGATAAAATTTGATAACGGTCAACGCATTTCGAGAAGCGTGTGGAATATTTGAGAAAATTCTTTTCGGTGTATTTAAGCCGTTAGCGATGGATAAACAGTCAGTTTCATTTGATATTTCGAACCGAGAGGATTTTTGCTCTGTTTATAGCGAGGCATTTCGCTGTGTTGTTTTCGTATTTGGAAGTAAATACGTGTGTAAACGTTGAGTTTACGGTGTTGTGTGATAATTGCTTAATTGCTGATGAATAATTTGGCAGTTGTTGAAGATCTCTCCTGTACATAGTGTAAATAAATTTCCTGTGTTTTTATCAAGAACTGTGTCTTCATTTCAAGAAAGTGGAAGTCGCACCGAATCCGTTACAATTTGGCGCCCAACGTGGGGCTACTTCTGGACTTTCTTGGAGTAAGTGTGACTTTGGACATTATTTTCATAAAGACTTTTTAAATTTGGACTTTGTTTTTATGGTGATTACTCGCGCAATGGATGAACAATTAAAACAACTTCTTGACGCAATCACCTCTGTGAAAAGTGATTTGACTGCAAGTTTTACTGCAAATCAGGAACAATTGAAAAATGAATTAGCGACTAACCAAGAACTGTTAAATAGTGATTTAACTGCTAAAATCACTACAAGTCACGATGAAATGAAAAGTGACCTAACGTCGATGAAAACCATGATGGAGAATCAACTAACCGCCATGGGAGATAAAGTCGATGCCCTGGAAGAAAAATTTGATACTGTGGAAGAGCGCATCGCCAATATGGAAAATAAGTTGGAAGAAGAAGACAAGAAATTGACTTCATTTAAGGAAGAAATAATTAAGGACGTGGAAAGGAGATTGGCGACCGCGGAAAGCAGTTCTGTACAGTTTGGCGCTCCCACATCGGTTGCTCGACCGTCCATTAAACTTGCCACATTTGATGGGAAAACTTCGTGGCAAGTTTACAAAACTCAATTCATGATAGTGGCGGAAGCGAACGGATGGGACTCTGCTACCAAGGCCTGCCATCTTGCAGCATCCCTGAGAGGTGACGCAGCGGACATTCTTCAGACCCTTCCGGACAGCCAGCGACTGGATTTCGCCGCCCTCACGGCTGCGTTGGAGCTTCGCTTCGGTGAGAAGTGCCAGAAAGATTTCAGCCGACTCCAGTTGAAGTCCCGTTTCCAGAAAACCGGGGAAACCCTGCAAGAGCTAGCGGCGGACGTCGAGAGACTGTCTCATCTTGCTTTTTGCGACTGTCCTGCGGATGTTCGGGACAACCTGGCACTCAACTACTACATCGACGGGGTTCGAGATCCGGAAATCCAGAAAGCTCTACGGATGGCGGATGTCAAAGACCTGAATTCTGCTGTTGTGTATGCGATGAGATACGAGGCCGCCCAAGAAGCAACCCGTGTGGATCGCCATCTAATCCGGACTCAGGAAGCTGATGAGTCTGATTCCAGGTCGTCCCATCTCGCTGAACTTGAGAGACAACTCGGTGACTTGACTAGACATCTGAGCAGCATAACAGCCCAAAAGAAACAAGAGCAAAAGTGCTGGAAATGCGGTAGTGAAGGACACCTGCGAAGGAGTTGTCCGGCTCGCCAAGCTACGCGAGGGAAGGAAATCACCACCACTAGAGCTCTGCAGATTTCCTCTTCTAGTAGTGGCAGTGATGGACTTTTCATTTACGCACATGTAAATGGGAACCCCTGCAGACTGATTGTCGACACTGGAGCCAATGTGACAATCATTAGGACAGATGTGGCTCGTGAATTCGGATTGAAACTGCTGTGGACATCGCCACGCGTAAGTCTCCAGACTGTGACAGGTGACAAGATCGAGATTGACGGTAAAGTGGACTTGGAAATAGTGTTTGGGAATGCCACCTACCATCATACGGCATTCGTCGCTAATATCACGGACCCCTTCATTCTCGGATTGGACTTTTTGAAGAAATATGACTTCACTCTCGACTTCAAGACTAATGAGCTGCACTCGATGAGAGAAGACATAGCCGTTTTCCCTGCAGAAAGTGATGTAAAATCCGCTCATCAAATAATAGCCCAAACAGATTTATCGATTCCCTCAAGGTCAGAATCATTAATACCTGGCTCCCTTGAAGAAAGCAATAGTTTTCGATTTGGACTCATTGAATACCCTAACCTAAGCAATAGCCTAAAAGGAGTGCTGGTAGCATCTACGCTTGTGGACCTTTCTAAGGATGTAATTCCTGTGAGAGTCGCCAACGTGAGTGAAAGGCCAAGGAATATCCGAAAAGGTGAAGTGTTGGCAACTTGTACTCCAGTAAACTGCATCATTAGAAGAATCAATTCCCCCGAGACTGTGTCTTCTGAGTCCTTGACATCGAAGTTAATTGGGAGTGCACCCTTATCGAAGGATCAAAGAACTGCTGCGGAACAATTGGTGGACCACTTCAAGCATCTGTTTTCATCTACATCGGAGGATGTTGGCCGTACGAATTTAACGCAGCATAGGATTTACACTGGAGAACACCCCCCTATTAAACAGCATCCAAGACGACTACCGTTCGCTAAGAAGGAAGAGGTTGAAACCCTTCTGAAAGAGATGAAGGAGAATGATGTAATCGAACCGTCATCCAGTCCTTGGGCCTCTCCCATCGTCTTGGTCCGAAAGAAAGATGGCTCCACCAGATTTTGTGTCGATTACCGACGACTGAATGAAATCACCAAGAAAGACAGTTACCCTCTTCCACGGATAGACGACACCTTGGACACTCTTTCCGGACACAAGTGGTTTTCGACCCTGGACTTGAAGAGCGGCTACTGGCAGGTTGAGATACACCCTGATGACCGAGAGAAGACAGCGTTTACAACTGGACAAGGCTTATGGCAGTTCAAAGTGATGCCCTTCGGCCTCTGCAATGCACCAGCTACGTTCGAGCGTCTTATGGAGACAGTGTTAAGAGGACTCTCTTACGAATCTGGTCTGGTCTACTTAGACGATATCATCATCGTTGGACGCAGCTTCGAAGAACATCTGGCAAATCTTAGGAAGGTGCTGCAAAAGCTTAAGGAAGCCAATCTGAAATTAAGTCCGTCCAAATGTAATTTGTTCCGCCGGGAAGTTAGCTACCTTGGTCACATCATCTCTTCTGAAGGTGTACAAACCGATCCAGAAAAGGTATCTGCAGTCAAGAGTTGGAGTCGTCCCGAAAACATCCATCAGCTGCGAAGTTTCCTGGGGCTCTGCACGTACTACAGGAAGTTTGTAAAGGGTTTTTCCAACATTGCACGACCTTTGCATAAGCTGACGGAGAGCAAGCAAAAGTTTGAATGGTCCAAAGAATGCGAAGATGCATTTCTACGACTGAAAGAGGCTTTAACATCAACGCCTATCCTCGCCTATCCTCAGCCTGAAAAATCCTTCATCCTGGACACTGATGCGAGCAACGAGGGCATCGGAGCTGTTTTATCCCAAGAAATTGACGGAAATGAACATGTCATCGCTTACTGGAGCAAATGCTTATCAAAGTCGGAGCGAAATTACTGCGTCACCAGAAAGGAGTTACTGGCCATAGTGAAAGCTATAGAACACTTCCATCATTACCTCTACGGCCGAAAATTTCTGCTTCGGACAGATCATGCATCGTTAACTTGGCTTTTGAACTTCAAGAATCCAGAAGGCCAGATAGCCAGGTGGATACAGCGGCTCCAGGAATATGACATGGAGATCAAGCACCGAAAAGGGTTGTCTCACGGTAATGCAGACGCTTTATCAAGGAGACCCTGTCCTGAGAAATGCAATTATTGTTCCCGAATCGAGAAACAGTATGGAACGACTAGCCCTACTGCCTATCAGGTGACAGTGACTCCAACATCTTCAGAACCTGATCCATGGAGTGACGACCAAGTTCGAAAAGATCAACTTGAAGACCCCGACATAAAACCAATTTTGGAATTCATGGAAAGTGACAGTCGGCGACCTAGCTGGCAGGACGTTTCCATCTTCAGTCCTGCAACAAAAAGATACTGGGCTTTATGGAATTCGCTCCATTTACGGAACGGCGTGCTACACCGAAAATGGGAATCTGACGACGGCAAAACATCTAGGTGGCAGTTACTACTTCCCCGATCAAGGATTTCAGATGTTCTGAAAGAAATACATAGTAGTGCGACTGGAGGACATTTTGGTGTGTTGAAAACCCTCAATAAAGTTCGGGAGCGCTTCTTCTGGAGCAAGGCGAAGGATGACGTGGAGAAGTGGTGCCATTCTTGTGACGCCTGTGCTGCTCGTAAAGGACCGAAGAAGAGAAGCAGAGGGAAGCTACACCTGTACAACGTTGGAGCTCCTTTCGAACGAATTGGGATCGACATCCTGGGTCCTCTACCAAGAACTGCTGATGGGAACAAATACATTCTTGTTTCCATCGACTACTTCACCAAATGGCCGGAAGCATATCCCATTCCAGATCAAGAGGCTACCACCGTAGCAGAGACTCTAGTCCAACATTGGATCTCGAGATATGGAACACCTTTGCAGATTCATTCCGATCAAGGGAGGAATTTCATCTCTGCTGTGTTTAAGGGCCTATGTCAAATTTTCGGAATTGAGAAAACTAGGACAACACCACTACACCCACAATCGGACGGCATGGTGGAGAGATTTAACCGCACAATCCTAAATAATCTCTCGCTTATGGTATCCAGAAATCAACAGGATTGGGACAAGAAGCTACCTTTGTTCCTGCTGGCCTACCGCAGTGCTGTCCACGAGACTACCGGATATGCCCCATCTCAGATGCTCTTCGGACGAGAGCTTCGGCTACCTTGTGATCTCGTCTTCGGTCGTCCTCCGGATGCGCCTGCATCGCCTGAGGAGTACATCCAGGATCTCCAGGCCCGGTTGGAAGACGTTCATAACTTCGCACGAGAGCGAATCAACATCGCGGCGGAGAAGATGAAGACCCGATACGACACAAGGTCTACTGGACATGAATTCAACGAAGGCGACAAGGTTTGGTTATGGAATCCCATCCGACGGAAAGGTCTGTCACCCAAATTGCAGTCGCATTGGGATGGACCCTACAAAGTCCTTAACCGACTAAATGACGTCGTAGTGAGGATCCAAAAATCACCTAATGCAAAACCTAGGGTTGTACATTATGATCGGTTAGCCCCATACTATGGCCATAGTTCATGAGTATTACGTAAACAACCATGGTTGATAACATAAAAGTTGTAGATAATTTTTGCTTTTAATGTTTAGTAATATTTCTTGTTATTATTGTATTTTCTGTATCTGTTAGTTATTAATTAATGTGTATATTTGTGAACATGTGATGAAGTTTGGCACCCTTTCTGGGGATTGTACTGCCCGGGACGTGCAGTCCTTAGGAAGGGGGCAATGTTACAAATCCTGTAAATAGTAATTATTGTAGTAACGTAACCTGTAAATAGTTTCCCGTAATGAATATACAACCCCTTTTTCATATGGCTAAAATATACGACCCCTATTCCCTTTTTGTTCACTGATAAAATTTGATAACGGTCAACGCATTTCGAGAAGCGTGTGGAATATTTGAGAAAATTCTTTTCGGTGTATTTAAGCCGTTAGCGATGGATAAACAGTCAGTTTCATTTGATATTTCGAACCGAGAGGATTTTTGCTCTGTTTATAGCGAGGCATTTCGCTGTGTTGTTTTCGTATTTGGAAGTAAATACGTGTGTAAACGTTGAGTTTACGGTGTTGTGTGATAATTGCTTAATTGCTGATGAATAATTTGGCAGTTGTTGAAGATCTCTCCTGTACATAGTGTAAATAAATTTCCTGTGTTTTTATCAAGAACTGTGTCTTCATTTCAAGAAAGTGGAAGTCGCACCGAATCCGTTACAATATGATTCGCCTAAAGAAATGACCAAGGTATGCAAAATGGATTAAGAAAAGTAAATAACATGGCCAACCTAAAAATTCACACCAATGCTAAAACAACAATGGAAGCTGACAAAAACCAAGGTATCAAAACATTGTGATGATTATTAGTTGAATAAATAGATAGCAATTAAAAGAAGAAACAAAGTACAAGAAATTCAAATGTTTAAGGTTTAAGGTTCCAAATTAAAATCCAGGTTAACTGAATACAACAAAATGCTCCCCGTGTGGTTTCCAACCAATATCAGCCAACCTCGAATCACAAAATGTCTTTCGTCACAAAAAACTGAAATACACACATTTTAAAATCTGAAGTTCTACACCAGCTCTGTATAGTAAATGGAAATACTACTAAAATAGCATGAAATTTGCAGTTGGCCACGAAGGAAAAGATGCTTACATTGTAGCAGTACTCTAACAGAAGTAAAAGCTTTAAAATGCAGATATTCAACTCAAAAAACGCTTTTATTACCTAAAACAGTATAGATAAAAACTCTCTGTTGAAAGTAAAAGCAGAAATTTTCTGTACATCTACACCATCTTTAGTTTTGTTGAGTTCTGTGCTGTTTATCCGTAATTTTGAATGCAGCTGCAAAGTTTTCTAATAGCACATTTCAAATTAAAAATTTTATATGCAATAGGTAGTTAATTTATGACACACCACTAGTGATGTTAAATACCTGGGTATTTATTTTTATGGGTAAATGCCCAAATTGGGTATTTACCTGGGTATTTATTTCAAAAATTTATATTCAAGTAAAATACTTTTCTGTATGTATTCCACTATGTGTATATATATATATATATATATATATAACCAACCATATACAAAACAATAAATTTTTGCCCAAAAATTGTATTTTGATCACATATTCCAAGAATTATAGTGTGAAACAATTTACAACCAACCTTGAGGGTCACGGATCTGGACGAAATTCTGGATTTAGGTCAATCCCCATTAGATATGAGCCCAGGTAAAGCGGTTTGACAGCATAGACCCTAGTTCGGCTGTAATGGGGGTCCAAAGTTTCTAGTTTAGCTTCGGAAAGCAATGGTTTTTAATTTGAAAAACTGAACTTTTTTTTACTCTTTACTTAACATTGCATTGCCGTATCGCCCAACTTAATGTATTCACAGTATAGAATAAATTTCACCGCCCTACATTGTACTAACAAGAGATGTGACACATGTTAAGAGAGTTAATACTGTGCCAAGGTTTCAAATTTCCCCAAGTAACACTGAAACGTTACGTCATCGTTACATCACGTTGCAATTAGTTGAAACATCGTTACCGTTTCCCATGCAACGTGACATTACGTTGCTTTATCGATTCGTTACAAAAAGTGTAATTTTGAAACGTTACATCACGTTGCAAATTTCTTAAATTTGTAACGTTGACAAACAGTTGCAAAAGAAACGTTACTTATCGTTACTTTTCGTTGCACCTTGCCTCGTCTTCGGCAACGTCCGAATCCTAGTGGCCATTTTCAGTAAACAACTTCTGGCTTGCTATGCCGCCATTGTTTTGCAGCTTCGCAAACGCGATCTCTCGTCACTTTTAGCGGTAAGTACTTTGTATTATTGTTAGTGTATTATTGTTGATATACTTATTTAATTTTTAAAAAAAGTGTTATCACATATTTTTATGAAGTCGGAGTTTGAGTATTTTTCCAACCGTACTTTTATTTATAATATTGTTTGAAAGAATAATGTTAGATGTTTCTATTTGATTATTTATTCATTGATTTCTTAAAAAGATGCTGAAGCTTGGGGATATGTTCCATTAATAAGCTATAAAAGCGATAAATGATACCATTTTTTACTCATTTAATCGGCTTTTTGCAGAATGATTTTGACGAAATAATTAGCAATTTTTTGAAAAATTTTTTGTCATGTAACTAAAATTATCTTTATGCAAATTTTTGTAAAAGCACTGATGTAAGAGGATTTTTTCAAAACTTTCACGCCTTTCGAAAAATATTTCTGGAGTTCTTTAGTAATAATAATAATTATTTTTTCAAGGATTTATTTATGAAAGAATTTTTTATTTAATTTGTAGTAATATCGTTAATTTCGACTATTAATAGAGCTCCACTTGATGTGAATTCGGCTATGCTATGTTATGATCTGTTTATTTTTAAATATCAGGAATGCTCTTACAAAATATTGTAAACAAGGCAACAGTGTGAGAATACTCGAACGTCTTTAAACGGCATGAGACATTTTATAAGTTAAAAAAAAATGTAAAGATTTTATAAAAGTATATTAACAGTAATTGCATTAACAAAAAATGCAGAATACTTACTGTATCAAAAGTTAAGGGTTCAATGAACCAACCTTCCTTGTTACCAAGAAAAAAAAACTTTATTCAAGCTGTGAAAAAAAAAAAAAAAAAGCTTAATACAACGTTTAAAAGCAACGTGATGTAACGTGATAAATAAAGGTTGATGTAACGTTTCAAAAATCGTTGATGTAACGTTACTGAAACCGTTGATGTAACTTTACTAAAACCGTTGCATTTGCGTTTTTCAACGAGACATATTTTTGCTCTATCAACGTTACCAGTAACATGATGTCAACGATTCAGAGCAACGTGATGTAATGTGATTTTTGTTACTTGGGTCAAAGACAACTCCATTGCAGTTCCGGAGTCAAACAAGCAAATTTAGACCCTCTTTGCAGCCCTATGCGCTGAAACTATTTTACCTGGACTCATATCTAGTACCAATTGACCTAAATCCAGAAGTCTATCCAGATCCGTGACTCTCAAGTTTTTGCCGTGTGAACCACACTGATTTGCAGGACTCCAGAATTGCAATGGTGTTCCATTGGATTTTGAAACTTCGGGAGACTATCTACCTTCCCAAGACATTTGGCCTCTATTGTCATCTCAATGAATGGCGGAGGGAGACTTATTCTATGTTGTGAATGCATTTAATTAGTTCATACTGCAATGCAAAATGCAAGAAAAGAAGAAAATCACCATTGATTTTCTGGACTCAAATAACAACTTTGGACTCCCTTTGCAGACTAACGAGGGCCTATGCTGTCAAACCGCTTTACCTGGGTTCATGTCTAGTGCAAAATGATATAAATCTAAAATTTCATCCAGATCTGTGACCCTCAAGGTCGTGCCGTTTGGTAGTTAGCAATCTAATATGATATTCACTTTAAATGTGTTGGATATGCTCAATCAATGTTGATAGCCAAAGTTCAGATTTGAAAAGCTAGTCTACAAAAAGTAAAAAGCTTAACTGGTTACAAAAAAAAAAAAAAAAAACATAAATTTTTTAAGGTCCTAGTCTTTTACAACCCAGTAATATGTCCCTGCATGACATTAAAATGTAGCAAAATGTCGCTCAATTTTTATTAATATTTATTTGCCTATATCTTTTGCAGAAATTTCCTCTAAACCTAGTTCAAATGTTCAGGTGTATTCTGCAGATAAAGTATCAGTTCTTAGTTTGCTTATTTCATTTTGATATTTTGACTTTCTCTTTTTATTGTATTTCAAGTATATGTATTGAGTGTGAGAAAAAATAGAGACATTACAGCTGATTTACAATGTTTTAATTTAAAGAAAAAAAATAATTTAATATTAGAAATAAATGCAGTACAACATAAATGTTAGCATAAAAATAATTGATCATTCCTTTTTCAGTAAAATGTATTTGAAGATGTTTTACGGTTTATGTTTTTTAAAAAGAAAATCATCACCTTTTGATACCACCTAAATTGTTTTTGCAAAATGCACAATTACTAGGGGTTTTACCCTGCCTTCGGATAAATACCCAAAAAAATATTGACCTTCCCACCCTACATCACTATTTGCGTGTATTAAAAATAGTTTGAATAAATTTTCATCATGAAGTACCGAGGAGCAAATGCAAATGAGCAAGGCAACAGAAAATCTTTTGATTTTTTTTTTTGCTTATTAACCTGAAAACTATTTCTATACTTGCCAGGTTATCACTTAAACAGCAATAAAACAAATAAATAACATCATAGTCTTAATAACTTCTCAGTTTATTCTTCCAAACATCCCTCATGCTCCTTTTTTTTTTTAACTTTTGGATATGATTAACCTAGATTGTGATTTTGAAATCCTGAAGTTCATCATTGAATTGCTTATACTTCTCCAATTATGACATTGAAAAGAAAGATTCTTTGGTTCACGATATGTTTCTTTCATAATTTCATCAAATCTTCCAATAAAAAAATATTATAAACTGTGTTATACATATGTATGTATCAGTTTTACCAATTATTTCATATTTAGATTTAAAAAAAACTCCCATGCACTTTTTGCATTTTTTTTGTAAAATACTCATTTTTTGGGCATTTACCCAGGCCTTGGGTAAATACCCGGGTAAACATCCAAAAAATATTTACCTACCCAATGGGTATTTACCCGATACACATCACTACACACTATGCATCTAAAAATGCATCACATGTGATAAAACTATATAATTATGGCAAAGAAATATGGCAAAAACAAAATTGTTACTATTTGAGAAATTTTTTTGAAACGTTAAAAAAACTGAACTAAAACTTCTACTTATTTCTGGCAAAGGAAAGAACTATACCCACACGCCCCAAAATTTTTATGGGAGTTAAGTGCCACCAATGGCACCTTTTCAGTGCAACTTATTCTCGAAAATAGAAACATACTATTTTTACTAATTTTGGCTACAAACATGAAAGAACAGCATTTTTTCGAAATTTCAACCCAATTGCGGCAAATCAAGAAATTGTGCAAAAAAATTCAAATTTTTATGGACATGTTATTTACTTTTTAATATCCCTTTTGCATACCCTGGTCGTTTCTTTAGGCAGTGGCGTAGCTAGACCCGACTTTCGGGGGGGGGGGGTTACTTCTTTTATATATATATATATATATATATATATATATATATATATATATATATATATATATATATATATATATATATATATATATATATATATATATATGTGTGTGTGTGTGTGTGTGTGTGTGTAATCGCTTGGAATTTTTTCCTTTCTCTTCTCTCTTCTCTTTTTTTTTTGAGACTAACTTTTCGGGGGGGGGGGTTTGTCCCCCAAACCCCCCCTTAGCTACGCCCCTGTCTTTAGGCTAATTATGCAGGCAAATCAATTCATATTACGAACAATGTGAGACATCGTAAGGTATCTTTGGGTTTCAAGGTACTAAAGTGCAAGCAAAGAGTTCTGTAGGTGCTTGTGAGCCATCTAAACTTTGTAATAGGCCCTGGTTGGATGTCTTGAAACTCTGGAGAGCACAGTTCAGTTGAAACAGTAGCAGAACCATCAATTATGTGTTTTTGGTCTGTGCTCAAATTTTTGGAATTTTTCTTTTATTTGGCCAATAAATAAATACATGACAGAGGTAACCTAGAATGATAGCATAAGTAGGTTTTTGCACGCCATCAATTTGGGTTTGATTGGGCCAGAAAGTTCTTAGGTTCAGTACTTTCTCTATCTTATTTATCAGGTGTCAGTCTGGGAATTTGTTCCAATGAAAAATGCACACCAAATGTTGCAGTTCTTAATTTCTTTCTTTCTTTTTTAAACACCTGCAACGACACGGCTGTTTTTTGTTTTGTTTCATGTTCTTACAGGACTTTTTTTAGTTGAGATAGTAATTTTGTTCTTATTTAAGAAGATTTACCAGTGGTTAAGAAAGAATTCTGTGGTACTCCCGTTGGTTTTGAACACAAATCAAACAGAGAGCTGCACTAAGTTTTCTAATAGCATATTTTAAATTAAAAAAAATATATGCAATAAGTAGTTAATTTATAACACAGCACACATCTTAAAATGAATCACATGTGATAAAACTATAATTAAGACAGAGAATCATGGCGAAAACAAAATTTTTACTCTTTGAGAAAATTTATTGAAAATGTTAAAAAAAAACTGAAAATTGCCAAAACTTATGCTCATTTGTGGCAAAGGAAAAAACTATACCACACACCTCAAAATTCTTATGGGAGTTTAGTGCCACAAATGACACCTTTTCTATGCAACTCATCATCGAAAAAAGAAACGTACGTTTTTTACTAATTTTGGCTAAAAACATGAAAAAACAGCATTTGGTCGAAACTTCAACCCAATTGCGGCAGATCAAGAAATAGTGCAAAAAAATTCAAATTTTTTATATGTATTTTTCTCCACCAATGGCACCTTTTCCGCATTACCCATCATTGAAATAAAAAAAAAGTTGTTTTTCAGCCCACTCTACTATGCAATGCTGTAATTTCAGTTTTATTCATTTTTTGGTGTTAGTTATGATTAGTTCTATAAGTGGCAAATCTAGGGAAGGAGCTACGCATTTTTGTTTGTGAGGCTGCAGCCGCACTCACAACCCACAAATTTAGTGAAACCAAAGTTTTTGCTTTTGTTTTGTTGGAACCCACATCAAGATGACATAAAAAAATTTCGACCTCAGCCCCCCCCTCACCCTGGACTAAAACCCTTGCCTTGCCACTGAGTTATAGAGAGAAGGGCACTGTAGGAAGGTTAGATGTTCAAAATAGGCACCTTGGTTCAAAACAATCTTGGAACCATGGTATTAGCCAAAAAGTTTAGTGGAAATATTTATTAGTTTCATTTGAGTTCAAGTCCATGCTACGTATTGTTGTTTTTATGATTCGTAAATTGATACTTCAAAAAAAAAAAAAAAAAATCCTACGAAGTAGTACGGTCGTCTTATTTGTTTATTTCACACAATAAATCTTATGGTGATAAACATAAGTTTATCCTAAATATATTATCAGTAATTTATTATATGTATCTCATAATTCACAAACAACTATAATCATGTAAACGTAAACTTACTGTGAATGTTGGCGGTGTAATGATAACCTAACGAATTCACTTTGCTAAGCAATCTTGCGGTAAAACAACTTCCGGTATTAATGAAAACAAATTGAAAATTTCTCCTTTTGCCTTCCGACATCTTAAGATAAGATGAAGTCATGATTGTTTTATCGTGTTCCGTGAAGTTCTCCAATGATTAGCACACGTCTCTTTCCGCAAGTGGCGGACATGTGACGACACAGTTATGTTAATCAGGTATGCAGTATTTATAGAGACTTCAGCTGTTGAATCTCTCTCTTTCTCATGTTTGGTTTTAGTTTGCCTGCTGTTAGATTGCAGTAGGGGTTTTTGACTCTCCGGCATTATCAAGCCATCGAGAGTTCCCTGTTCATATTTTTTTAGGATGTATTAATTGAAACTTATTTTTTGATTGTCGATAGATATGATATGATTGAATCATCAAGCATTATCCGAATTTAGTAATTGTTGAATATCTTGAATTGATGTTAGTATCTAGGAATGCAGATCATGGAATCCTTTTTGATACAATCTTTGGTAATAGTAAATTGGAATTAGTAACTAGAAATAAGATTGAATTTAGAAACCATTTTAGATGAAGTTTAAATTTGACTATGGCTTTGAGTTAGTAACTTTTTCTTTGATTTTAATTTATACAATTGTTAATCGCTAATAAACTTGTTATTGTTTATAATAGGACTTTTTCGTCACTTATTTTAAAATGATTCATAAAGCAGAAAAATGAATTTCAAATTGATAGTTTGCTACTCTATTTACACATCACACTTTGCTAATTTTAGTAGTATCAGCAAAACTTGGGCTATTACTACTTATGCAATATGCTGAAGTATTATAGTCCATCAACGGTTATGGAAGCTCAGATTATAGAGATAGTCAATTATCAGCTGAATTATGATTCTGTGAATTTTTAAGTTGGATTATCGGAAATCTAATTTTTATCGATTTTCAAGACTTAGACTAAAGAAGAGTAAAAAGACTTTTTCTAAATAATTAGACTTTTTCTACAATTTTTTTCAAGATCTGATGAATTTTTCAAAATTTGAACTTTTTTTTAGAGTGATTCCTTTTTTCAGGAATTGGAGATAGTTACTGACGGGGGAGGGGAGAGCGTTCACTAATTTACAAGATGAATGGAACGAATTGATGGAGTAAAGAGTCAACTTTTTTCATATTTATGACTATTTTAGTTAAAAATTTAAAATTTAAAATTTTTTTAAAAAATCGCAAGTCCTACCTACACCATGGAAAAGCTGAATAGCAGTAACTACACTGAATGGGCAGTCAACATTAAATTTCTATTAATGGAAAAGGACTGCAGATAGATAGTTAATGGTTCTGAAGAGCTTCCAGTAATTTCTACAGGTTCTGACATAACAAAATGCAACATCAAAGATTTTCTCTACTGTAAGAGACTTGCACTATCATTAATTTTTTTTAACACTGAGCAAGAATTTAAGATGATTTTTGAGAATATTGAGGAACCTACCTTATCATGGCAGAAACTTAAAGATCATTTTTATCCAGACAACCGCTGTATGCAGAACTAAACAATTGCAGATTAGAACCAGGTGAAAAATTAAATTTATAGGCTGCACGTTTAAGGCGTATTTTTGAAAAGATAAAAATCGCACATAAAAATTTTCTTGAAGATTTTCTAATTTTTCAACTGTTACAAAATTTACCTTTGGAATATGATCATATTGTTTGATCTATATTAGTAAGGCCAGACGAGACCTTCAAATTTGAAGATATTATCGTTGATATCATTATAGAAGAAGGACATCTTGGGTTAAGGGAAGATTTTGCTACCAAACCAGAGGTTGCTCATATTGAGAATAAAATTCGACTATGTTATGTTTGAAAGCAACCAGATCATTTTAAACATAATTGCCCAAATCTAGGAAGGAAAGCAGCTTTTCAGGACAAGCGAAGTCAAGGATCCCCGGACAACCATAAAAGAAGAGAACAGAGCCCATGCAAAAGGAATCAAGATTTTTCAAGAGAGAGGACTCATTCGCTTTCAAGTACCCGATATGAGTACAAGAACTTTTTTATTTGTGAAGTTAATTTAAATCATGTAGAAGAAAACCCTTCCATATGGCTTTTCGACACTGCTGCTAGTGATCATTTTTTCTGGGAACAGGGACTGGTTCAGGACTTTCACACCCTTAAAAGATAGCAAAATGGCTGTTGCCATCAAAAATCAGACTTTCCCGATCGAAGGGAAAGGCAATATCAAACTAAGATTTGGAAAAAGGTCTGTAGTTCTAAAAGATGTCCTGTATTCCCCGCACTTAAGGCAGAATTTGCTACATGGTACAAAATTCGACAAAGGAGGAGCAAAATTTAAGGGGGAAATGGTTTTGTGGAGGCTTCTAACAAAGAAGGTCTAATTTTAAAAGCAAAACTTAAAAATGGTTTATATTTTAAATTCTAAAATACCTGGTGCCACAATATCAAGTACAAAATCCTAAAAAAAAAAGACTTTAGCACCGGTAATTTTCTCAGTATCCCAGCGGCTCAGTACACCACTGATGAATACTTAAAACTTCAACAGGTTTTAAGCCTCTACTATTTTTCATTTTAATGCCTTTACAAGCATATTTGGCACATTGAAAATTAGAAATCAAATTCAAAAATTTTCTCAAGCAAAGTTTCAAACTTTAGTTTTTAAAGAATAAGTTACATATAGAGTGAAACCTCTCCAAACGGCCACCTGTCTTAAGCGGCCACCCTTCTTAATGTCACTTTTTTGCAGCACAGATTTTTTAGCCCATAGATTTAATGTTAAAAACACCCCTAGCAACAGCCACCCAACCCTTCTGAAGGGCCGCCAAGTGGATGCGTTCATTCCATTTTTCTGGAAAATCTATTCACTTTCTGCTTCCAATCTGCAGCTTTTCAGTTTAAAGAGGAGAATTTTTATTGGCCTTTAACGAACTCCGATAATTTTGGAGTAAAATTGTCACTGATGCTTATTTTATTAGTTGATCAGTGTGTACGTGTAATCTGGGTTGCAAACAACACTGTCGGAGATCATTTTATGAATCTCGAACTACGTATTGAAATTCTGAGCAATATGAATGCAAAAAATCTGCGAGAGAAGTAATAGAGTACGATTTCGAATTCTTACCAGCACCGAACAGCAACGGAGAGCTTTGATAATTACACTATCAACTGAGAGAAACATTTTCTGGTTAACGAGTCAGCGAAAATAAACGTTTTTCAATCAAATCTAATATTAGTTTGGGATTGGTTTAAATTAAATAATCAGTTCGCTGTGTGTAATTTATGTCTTTTGAGCAAATATATTTTTATGCCTTTCGGGTACTAATTCAGCCCCTAACAGTCAATTTGCGTTTTGTAATCATGAGCAGACTAAACTTTCAACTGGAGTGATTTTGCAGATAATACATAAAGTCATCGGTAATTCTGATGCAATGACAAATAAATTGGTTAGAGCAATTTATTTATCATTTTGAATTGCAACAAGCAACATTTAGAATTAGATTTTAAAAACAATTGTTGGAGAAGAATTAAAACCTAAGTCACAAATTGTATCCTTTCTTCAAAATATGTAAACAATAAGAAATAATATACTATTTTCCTTTTAGAACAGTCTCAAATTTTATTCTATGTATTAGACTTGCTTATATTGTGCATTATAGAATTATATTGCAACTGTAACGAAACCCCTTTAAAGGGGCCACCCCCTCTCAATGGCCGAAATTTTGTGGAATGGAGGGGTGGCCGCTCAGAGAGGTTTCACTGTGGTGAAAAATGAGAACATTTGGAATTTAAAAAATGTATTGAAATGTTTTGTTATTTTTTTTAATATGAAAAGTCAAACATTGTAAATGTCAAAAATCAAAATAATACACACACATTTTCTTTCCCTACCACCTTCCATTTGATCCTTAAAAAGTTACTTTTTTGTTGAATTGATCACTATTGCAGGCCTCTCATTGTATTTGTACATTTTACTGAGAATAAACCTGGATGAATCTCTAGTAAATTGGAAATATTTTTCATGTATAACAGAAAAGAAGTATTCTTATGAATGTATATATATATAACATAATTCAGTCTCCGTATTCTTCACTGTGGGAGCGGATGAAATTTTTATATAAGTGAGAGCTACACAAGAGTGAGAGAGGTCACTGAGTTCTTAAATTTAATACTTTATGCAAATTTTAGAAAAACAACCTATGCAATACAAATCATTAAGTTTTTGTTCAAAATAATTACAATCAAAAAGCCCTACTATATATATATATATTTCTAAAATGTTCTTACAAACAATAACAATGAATAACAACATATAAATTGCATTATTTTATGGTAAATAAATTTTTTGGTTTTGTCACTTGACAAATTATTTGAGTACATTAAAAAATTAAATGTAACCAACAGAAAAAAAAGGTAAGACGCTACCTTCCCCGGTGGTGTATATATGTTTTTATTTTGGGTTGTGTCAGAGAAAAAACAGTGGTAGTGGGGGAGGGTATCAAAGGTTATTCATTGAAAAAGTATTTTAGTCCATCTAGCGGATTATTCAGAAGAAGGAGGAGATGTGTATATGGAAGGGTGTGGGATCTGGAAGAATTTTGAAAACTGAAGTAAAATATTGTAATTTTTGGTATAATATAGCGAAGGGGGGAGGTTTGAGTTCCCTCCGGATCTTTTAAAAAAAAATTAAGTAATTTTAGGCTATATTTGATGACGTTAATGGTTGGGATTCCTCCAGGGCCGTATTTTTTGCCGTATTTAAGTATGGGCTCACTGGGCTTCAACCCAGAGCGGCATTATTGAAGGGGTGGTACTTATTCCCATATCAAAATCTTAAGTAAAAATCCTAATTTATTTATTTACTTATTTAGTGATAGGGTGCAGAGAACGTTTAAAAAAATGGAAATGGCCTAAAAAATACAAAGATCTGACTGCACCGGATTCTTTCATGTGATAATTTACTGTTGTATCTTGTTAAGTTAATAACACACAATATAAGTTTACTTCTATAGAAAACATTATCTAATGCAATATATTATCATTATTTGTTTATTTATTTGAAGCTAAAAGCATGGAAATTATTTGTGAGCAAACTTAAACCGAATAACTACTTTTGTTTTTATGAGAATTCCTTAGACTTTGGGAAGGGCCAGGGCCCCTGGGAACGTCCCTTACATATGCCCTTGAACTTTCCCCATGATAATTTTTTAAAAACATTTTATCTTTGCCTTCAAAGCAAATGATTTTCAAAAGGAAATAGTATATAGTCTAAGACTTACTTCTGAATCTTTCATTAAAAAGAACTGTTGAAGAGATGGATATGATGGCTTTCCTAACATCAGCCAAACAGCATATGGATTAGTTTTCTCATTGTTTACTTCTAAACTTGTCCATCTAAAACCTTCTGCAAAACATTTTTCAAAATACCATTAAGTATAAGTATCTTTTCTACACCAAAAACATGACATTTAGACCAATAAAGAAAAGAAGACATATTTTATTACAAACAGTTGGAAATAAAATCAAGAAATAAATTGAAAAGATATCTAAAAAATCTTTAAATGTAGAAAAAGTATGATAATTTTTGATGAAAATAAGAGTCACAGAAAAATGATTAATGAATGAATAAAATCTTTTCTCCTATCCCTAGTTAAGGTGATATTGACAATTATGTATGCATAGGAAATGCATTTATTAAATACAGTAAAATCCCTCTAATGCGGACACTAATGGGACATTTTTTTTTTGTCTGCAATGGAGAGGTGTCCGCAGGACAGGGGTTTAATAATGTTATTTGTATTGGAACTAGGGAATTAAAAATTGTCCGCATTAGAGCGGTGTCCGTTTAGAAGAGGTTTTACTGCATCATTACTAGTTATATTTACTTACCATTAATTAAATATATTTACTGTTTTTATATGTAATAGCATTTTTGGTGCTATATGGCTTTTACGTGCAATGTATCATGACTTTCACATTACCAAATTTGTGACGAATTTGGCTCCAAAAAATGAGATGCTTAATCCCAGGGTCAAATACAATACAAAAGTGACGAGCAGCAACAGGCTCTGGGCCCAGCTAGACTGATCCGAGTCAATTTACAATCCCCAGTGAAGATCAATGGCCCTCTTAAAACTATCTACTCCCATCATTACCACCTCTTCGGGTAAGCTGTTCCAAGGTTCCACTACCCTGCTAAAATAATCATTTTTCCTAATATCCATGTTAGCTTGAGATTTAAATAGCTTAAAACAATGACCCCTTGTCCTGTTTTCAGTGCTAAACTTCAGCCCTGTAACATTTTTTCATTTTAATAAATTTAAACAACTGAATCATGTCCCCTCGGTTTCTTCTTTGCTCAAGACTGTACATTTTTAGCCTTCTATGCCTGGAATCGTAGTCTAAATGAGAAAGTCCATTTATTAGCCTTGTAGCCCGCTTTTAATCCCTTTCCAATACATTAATATCTTTCTCAAGATAAGGAGACCAAAACTGAATAGCATACTCCAAATGAGGTTTTACAAAACTTCTATATAAGGGAAAAGAACTTCTTTAGATTTGTTTGAAATAGATAAACCCAAGCATCTTATTGGCTTTGTTACTAGATATGCTGCACTGTTGGCTAAACTTGAAATACTGACTTATTAAGACGCCCAGATCAGTAATTTTTTCTGCCTGACTAATAACTGAACCTTGTAAATAATAACTTGTACACTTATTTCCATGCCCTAAATGTAGCACTTGACATTTCCCAACATTAACAGCCATACCCCATTTATCAGCCCACTCTGTAATATGATTTAGATCCTCTTGCAGCAGATTTGCTTGTTCTTCATTTTCTACACTCCCCATAACTTTGACATCATCAGCAAAACAATTCATGTTCCCAGAAATATTTTTATAAATTAGTTGCACAAGATTTAGCTTTCCTGAAACTGTACTGAAAACTAGTCAATCGATTATTAGTCCTAAAAAATTTACTATATTAATTTTTATCAATGTTTCACAAATTTTGCAAACCACCGAAGTTAGACTCACAGGCCTCTAATTTTCGCACTGCCTTTAGACCCTTTCTTGAAGAGCGGTGTAATGTTAGCCAGCTTCCTATTCTCTGGCACTGTCCCCGAGTTATAAGAAGCATTGAAAATATTTACAATTACTTCTGCTAATTCCTCTGCACATTCAGCTAAAACTTTTGGATAAATATTATCTGATCCTGGAGCCTTAGTCTCTTTAATTCTTTTCAAATGAAGTAAAACGTCATCCCTGGAGACGTTCATCCCTGGAAAATACAAACTCCTCAAGCTGTACTATAGCTTGTGTCTTGCTGGTGTCAAATGATGAGATACAGTTGTCGTTAAACACACTCGAAAAAAGTTATTAAGAACATTAGCAATATCACTATCGTCCGGAATTAAAATTCCATGCTCATCAACCAGTGATCCAATATGACTATTTTGAACTTCCCCCAAATTGGCATATGCAAAAACCTCTTAGGATTCCTGTCTATGTTATCTGCCAGTCTTTGCTCCAACTCTCTTTTCTGAATTCGTACCAAATACTTAAATTTATGCCTTGCCTTACAATATTGGAGCCTATCTGCACAGTGATCAGTTTCTTTAAACCTATGAAAAGCGGCTTGCTTGTAATTTAGAGCGTCTTTAGTTTCCCTGGAGAATCACATCAGCCAAATTTTTGTGTTGACACCCTTTCTCTTAAAGGGAACATGTTCCCCAACCATTTTCATTAGATTTTCCTTAAACTCTGGCCACTGAAGATTCACATCGTTATTGTTCAATCCGGAAGAAAAAACTGCTTTCAAACTCTGCTTAAGTGCCACAAAATCAGTATTTCTGAAATTGAGCACAAACCTAAAATTCTCTACTTTGTGCATATCAAATTTAATCCCAAACCTAATACTGTTGTTGTCACTATCTCCAATGTGTTCCCCTACACATAACCCTTAAACAGAACCTTCCATGTCACAGAAAACTAGATCCAAAATCACGTCCTGTCGAGTACCCTGAGTTACAATTTGATCTGAGAAACAATCACCAATCACTTTCAAAAATTCCTCTTCTCTGCTATTACTGTGGTAAAAATTATTCCAATCAATTCCTGGAAAATTAAAATCTCACATTATGATGATGCTTGCTTGAAATATCACTAATAATACTAAACATCTGTTCATCTTGACCCTGGCTTAAGTTGGGTGGCCTATAAATGTTCCCTAAATGTAACTTTTTGCCCTTATTGCTCATCAACTCCAGCCAAATCATATCAATCTCATTAGGTTTATCATTAATTACCAATTCATTGCAAGTTATAGTGTCTCTGACATAAAATAAAACCCCACCACCTCTTTTACCTACTCTATCTTATCTAAAGAAATTATACCCAGCAATAGATGATAAATTTGCATCATTTTCTGTAGCCCATGTCTCGGTAACTCCAATAATATCCAACCTCCCATCCATTATTATGCTTTTCAATTCTTCCATCTTGTTCCTAATACTACGAGCATTGGAATAAAAAAAACCTTAAGTAAGCCCATCTTACTTTCATTTAATGCTGTGCGATTATTTGAATCCCAACTGTTAAAATCTTTTCTCTTATTAGCCACCCTGTTTCTGTGTTTCTACTAAAATCCCAACAGTTAGTATCCTTTTGAATTGTGCTCCTTAAAACATGCCTCTCATTCCAACAGTTTGGTGATATTCAATTTGGTGATATTTGTGATACTCAACAAGATTCAGCGGAATCATTGTTAAACATTATCAATATTTATGTAGTGAATTTCTGTAAAACTTCATCTACTGCAAAAAATTCCAGTGGCATGAGAATACTTTTTTATCACTGTAAGCCATTTTTATATTGTACTTATGTTCGTTTTTCATGTTCCATTTAGTTCCTGTCTTTGCAATTTCAGATCTCAAGTGCCAGCAAAAACAACAAATTTCCTTAAATTTGACTGCGTCACTCTTTGTATTTACCATATTTTATTGGTTTAGGATATTGAAGAAAAATTCATAAAAAAAAACTAAAACTTCATTTAAAAAATAAAATAAAATAAAATAAAAAAATTAAAAATTAAAAAAAAAATAAAAGAAAGCATTTAAGAAGTATTAGTACTTCTAAAGAGCATGTACAATAGCGATCAAAATTAGAAGGACAAAAGAAAAATCCCCAAATCTTGGCTACATTTGGTCGGAAAGTTACGTAAATTTTATAACTAGAAAGCAATGGTAAACGTTTTGTGTAACAATTTGTGTGTTTTTTGATCTGCATACTGCACTGCATAACAATGCAACTTGCTTAGTAAGTGATTGGGGATGTCACTTTATTTTTAGTCATGCCGTTATGTACTAAACTTAAAGAATTTGAGAAAAGGAAAGAAATTGCTTTAAAAATTTTACAACTCACTGTACCTCAAATAGTAATAAACCAGAATAGATAGAGATTGGTCATTTAGAGCTTTCTGAAAAATCCCAGCAAATAAAAGAGGACAAAGACGAACAAGAAATTTCTGTTTCTGTACGTGTGAAATGAACAATAATAAGACGAGCTTGCTTCAAAACACAAACATCAAGAGATATTCAATGGGAATTAATGGTGCTGGAATTATTTAATATATTTTACAAAAGGAGCAAAAGTTTCATTATATGAAACTTACGTCACAACTGACTGTTATAAAAGTTCATAAGAGACCAAGGGTTGAGTGTGTCAAAAATGTATTATTATAGTTAAAAGGTTGGATAATGTAATCTTTTCTGATGAGAAAATATTTAAGTAGGATGGACTAGACGTTTTTTGTTACCTCTGGTACAATCTGAGAAGGGAAAAAAATCTCAAAGCATACATTTGGAAGTGGCTTAGTAATGATCTGAGGAAGTTTTGCAACAGATGGAAACTACTCCAGTATTTTGTGTACAGGACAAAATGAATTCTGAGAGTATTGTTGATAAATAGAGCAGTATTTTTCTTTACCAAAAGCACCATTAATTATGAGTGGAGACAATTTGTTCCAGCAGGACAATGCCTAAATAGATGGTATTCAATATCAAAACAAGCAAGAACTCATTTTCTCCATTGAAAAAGTAAGGATAAGAATTTCCTAGAACGTTCTTCAACTTCAATGATTTCAAGACTGATAAAAGTGATTGTAAAAAGGGGAGAAATTATGAATTTTTAGGCTTTCTCATGGCAAAACACTTTATGCAGGGCGGTGTATTTTATGTACTTTATAATTCTGCCCAGCGGCTTTAACAATGACTTTTTTAAAATTAATTATAGCAAAACATTTATGTTTCATATTTTCAAATGTTCTGCATTCCACAACGTCTAGCATAAAAAGCATTTTATGCATACATTTCACTGAATTATTTCAGAAATAATTTTTTTATGCAATATTTTCTGTTGTCTTTAAGGATTCTGACCAAAACAGTGTGAGCACATGGATCCTTTGTTTTCTGAGTTATTAAAAATATTGATTACTTAACAGGAGTACAATAAAGTTCTGTGATATTCACTTTAGATTTCCAATTTAAATGGCAGTTGCATAAGACAAACCTGTTAAGCACCATTATCTATTTTTTCTAACACACTTTTTAAAATAAAAGTAAAATTATTAAATTGAAGTTTTTTTCAAATACAACATTAATGAAACAAAAGTATTATAACTTACTTCCAGAAAATGAAATATTTACAGAAAGATTAACTTCAGTAATAGTAGATGAATGTAAACCATCAGGGTTGTTGTACAAAATGATTACAAATTCTTTCCTAAGAAAAATCAAATAATGCAAACTTCAATTTGAATTTAGAAGTAAGAAAAATACTCACTGCATACTAGCCATGAAACTAAGACTCTTCAAGGAAAACATTAACTTTATCATTGGATACAAAACTAAATTGAATGCAAGCAAGGAAGTAAAAAAGGTTTCCTCAGAGCACAAATTATAAAAACATTTTACAGATTAATTAAAACATATAAAGTTAAATAATTTGCTTTTCTTTCAAATATTTTAAGATTTACAAAATCTAATTCAAAAAAGAAAAAAAATGGATTGAGATTCCAAGTTCCAAAACAGGAACCCCCCCCCCCCCATAATTTATGTATACTAAAATATTTTTGAGAAGCAAACTTTTTGCATCAAAAGTTAACTTGTCATTTGTAACTCAAATGAACCCAATCTTTGATCGAAGCAAAAATTATTTCTGTAATAAAAAGTGCTTCCAAAAATTTTAACTGAACAACAATACTGTACAATTAATAGTTTTAATGGTAAATAGATGAATAAACATTTAAAAATCATACTCTTGCTAAACAATGGGATACTAAAAGTTAGAAATTGTACTGAAGGGAAGGTCAAAAGTCAAAATCGATAGCAATTCATTTTCACAGTACCTTACCAAACCCAGGGTGGACTAGCCATGCGAGCAAACTCCTACTGTCATTACAGATGTCCTACAATTACGTATTTGGGACTTCAAATTGGAAAAGCTTCCAAAAGAGGCCTTCACCCATGCGCCTGAGAAATTCCCCTTCTCATCATTTAAAATTGCTCAAAATTTCATTTTTAGCACTTTTTCTAAGAGTCCTCGAACCCTCTTCCCCTCCCCTTATTCTCCAAAGATCATTTAAAATTTAAATCTTTCCAAAAGTTAACAATGAATTTCTCATCTTTTCAAATCATCAAAGATCATCTAAAACTGCTTTTAGAGCTAAAATTTCGAAAAATTCCAGGTAGAGCTCTCGAACCACTTTCTTTTAATCTAATTGGTTAACAATTGCCTTTTTGAAGTTTTCATTTTGGAAAATGAAAGTGGAGTGCTCCTAAACCTCTTCTTCTTCTAACAATAAAAATATTCATATAAAATGCATCTTTAAGGCTACAAAATTCAAAAAAATTTTGGGGGTGAGCACCCTATTTCTGCTTGTATATTATACTTACGATTCAGTTTATACCTCTAATATCTTCCAAGTCCCTGATCAATTTGATTATTCAATGAAAGTGAAAATTACAGTGAAGTACCGTTTATACCTTTCTCTTTTATACGTTTTTATCATTTATTTGTTTTTAAAATTGATCACTGCATTGTGCAATACATATTAACTTATACCTATTATATGTTTTTTCATTTATATGATTTTTTATGCAGTCCCTCCAAAAATGTATAAAGGGCACTTCACTGTAGTTATTTTTACAAAGTAATTATTTTCACCTTTTTAGTTTGTTATTTTTTGATTTTAATAAATATTAGCTAATTATTTGAATCAGTATTTGATTATTTATTTTAAACAATTAATTGATCAGTCAACAAATTAGTTTTGAATAAATTATGAGTTATGTTAATAATTAATTATGTTCCTTAAAATCAATTTAACATTCAGTAATAAATATAATTTTTTGTTTTTTGTTTTTAATTAATTGGAGAGGGGCCGGCTTTCCCTGGATCCCCAAATCAAATTTTATTTCCAGTCCGACCCTGCCCAATCCATTTCATCAATATCAAATCTAAGCCAACTATTTAAGAAAAAAAAGTAAATTTTTGAAAATGAAATATTACTGTGGTGAAACAGGCTTGAAAACAGTTCCTCTTTCATGCAAATTTCAGTCAAACCTAAATATCATCGTAACTATTACCTATTTCTTATGCATTGAGTAGAGATCACACCAAAATTATTTCCATCACCTAAAAATATTCCAACACTGATTAATTACATGCATTGTGGATGCAACTTAACTCATAAAAGTCACTAGAAACAATAATTCGGTAAAGTAAACTGAATAAATCTCATTTGCAAACCAATTTGATTATCTCTTTAATAATATATTGTTTACATTTCTCAATACCCCAACCTAGTGTTTTCTTTTATTTATTAAAATAAGCTCTTGAGAATTCACGATTAATTTTCTCCAGTCACTATTCACTTAAAGTGGATTGCACTCCTTATTTTAACTCCTATTCTTGTAAAGAAGAGACCGAGGGGATATGATTCAGTTGTTTAAATTTATTAAAATGAAAGATGTTACGGGGCTGAAGTTTAGCACTGAAAACAGGACAAGGGGTCATTGTTTTAAGCTATTTAAATCTCAGGCTAACATCGATGTTAGGAAAAATTATTATTTTAGCAGGGTAGTGGAACCTTGGAACAATTTACCGGAAGAGGTGGTAATGAGCAAGGGAGTAGATAGTTTTAAGAGGGCCATTGATCTTCACTGGGGATTGTAAATTGACTAGGACCAGTCTAGCTGGGCCCAGAGCCTGTTGCTGGTCGACACTTTTGTATTTTTGTGATTGGTTGAACTTCTAGAATTGAGAATCGCTCTTTAATAACTAGCAGAGGCAAGGTGTCTTTCACACAGCTCTTTCACTATTTTAGAGTCATACAGACTCTTTTTCAATGTCAACTTCTCTCAACTGAATAAATCATAAATTATATTATCTCATTAAAATTTCCTTTTTAATCTTGGAATAAAAATCCTTTTTAATTTCATTATTTTCTGAACATATCACTAGGTCTTTCACATGCCCTTTCTATACTGCCCCTTTAAGTTTATTTTTTGATATAATTAATTTTCATTTTTTTTTTCTGTTTGTATTTTTTTTTTCAACAGTTTGTTTTGTTACTTTGCTTAGTTGCCCCTGTTGGACAAAGCAACCAACTGCTCGGCAAATGTCCAAGTGGTTGGTTTGCTTCCCAGGTATGGAGTGCATAGGAGTTGGTTAAACCAACGGGCTAGGTGTATGAACCTGGTACTCAAGGAAATTTGCGTTAAGCATAGTATCAGGTTTATTGATGTGTGGAGTAGATGTAAACGAGATTGGATTGCTAGGGATGGCCTACATCTGAGCTCTACAGGGGTCAAAATGGTTAGTGGTTTGGTTTTAGAGGCTTCAGAATCAAAAAACTAAGTTGGAATGGGGGGCATGGTTTAAGGAGCAGAATTCGAAAGGGTACTAACTATCGGGATTTCAGTAGAAACGGAAATAGGGTGGCTAATAAGAGAAAAGATTTTAACACTTGGGATTCAAACAATCGTGCAGCATTAAATAAAAGTAGGATGGGCTTACTTAAGGTTTTTTATATAAATGCTCGTAGTATTAGGAACAAGATGAAAGAATTGAAAAGCATAATTATAGATGAGAGGTTGGATATTATTGGAATTACCGAGACATGGGCTACCGAAAGTGATGATGATTTATTATCTATTGCTGGGTACAATTTGTTTAGACAAGATAGAGTAGGTAAAAGAGGTGGTGGGGTTTTATTTTATGTCAGAGACACTTTAATTTGCAATGAATTGGTAATTAATGATAAACCTAATGAGATTGATATGATTTGGCTGGAGTTGATTAGTAATAAGGGCAAAAAACTACGTTTGAGGAATATTCATAGGCCACCCAACTTAAGTCAGGGTCAAGACGAACAGATGTTTAGTATTATTAGTGACATTTCTAGCAAGGGGTCAGTCATCATAATGGGAGATTTTAATTTTCCAGGAATTGATTGGAATAATTTTTACCATAGTAATAGCAGAGAAGAGGATTTTTTGAAAGTAATTGGTGACTGTTTCTTAGATCAAATTGTAACTCAGGGTACTCGACAGGACGCGATTTTAGATCTAGTTTTCTGTGACATGGAAGGCTCTGTTCAGGGGTTATGTGTAGGGGGACACATTGGAGTGACCACAACAGTATTAGGTTTGGGATTAAATTTGATATGCACAAAGTAGAGAATTTTAGGTTTGTGCTCAATTTCAGAAATACTGACTTTGTGGCACTTCGGCAGAGTTTGAAAGCAGTTTTTTCTTCTGGATTGGACAATAGCGATGTTAATCTTCAGTGGGCAGAGTTTAAGGAAAATCTAGCGAATACGGTTAGGGATCATGTTCCTTTTAGGAGAAAGGGTGTCAACACTAAAATTTGGCCGATTTGGTTCTCCAGGGAAACTAAAGACGCTCTAAATTACAAGCAAGCTGCTTTTCATAGGTTTAGAGAAACAGGTCACAGTGCAGATAGGCTCCAATATTGTAAGGCAAGGCGTAAATTTAAGTATTTGGTACGGATTCAGAAAAGAGAGTTGGAGAAGACTGGCAGATAACATAAACAGGAATCCCAAGAGGTTTTTTGCATACGCTAATTCGGGGAAAGTTCGAAATAGTCATATTGGGCCAGTGGTTGATGAGCACGGAATTTTAATTCAGGACGATAGTGATATTGCTAATGTTCTTAATAACTTTTTTTCAAGTGTTTTTAACGATAACTGTATCTCAACAGTTGACACCAACAAGACACAAGCTATAGTACAGCTTGAGGACTTTGTATTTTCCAGGGATGACGTTTTACTTCATTTGAAAAAAATTAAAGAGACTAAGGCTCCGGGGACAGATAATATTTATCCGAAAATTTTAGTTGAATGTGCAGAGGAATTAGCAGATGTTATCGCAAACATTTTCAATGCTTCTTATAATTCGGGGACAGTGCCAGAGGACTGGAAGCTGGCTAACATTACACCGCTCTTCAAGAAAGGGTCTAAAGGGAGTGCGGGAAATTATAGACCTGTGAGTCTAACTTCGGTGGTTTGCAAAATTTTTGAAACATTGATGAAAATTAAGATAGTAAATTTTCTAGAGACTAAAAATCTATTGACTAGTTTTCAGTACGGTTTCAGGAAAGGTAAATCTTGTGCAACTAATTTATTACATTTCTATGACAAAGTTACCATGGCTTTGGACAATAAGAAGCCTGTAGATGTTGTTTACATTGATTTTCAAAAAGCTTTCGATAAGGTACCGCATGTTGTTCTACTTAGCAAATTAGCTGATATAGGAATAGGAGGGAAAACTTTTATTTGGGTAAAAAATTGGCTGACCGGAAGGAAACTAAGAGTAGTTGTAAGGGGAAATTATTCTAATTGGAGTGAGGTCTTAAGCGGGGTTCCTCAAGGATCAGTGTTAGGGCCTGTTTTGTTCATTGTCTTTATGAACGATATTCACAAAAATATTTCTGGGATTATGAATTGTTTTGCTGATGATGTCAAAGTTATGGGGACTGTAGAAAATGAAGAACAAGCAAATCAGCTGCAAGAGGATCTAGATCATATTACGGAGTGGGCTGATAAATGGGGTATGGCTGTTAATGTTGGGAAATGTCAAGTGCTACATTTAGGGCATGGAAATAAGTGTACAAGTTATTATTTGTAAGGTTCAGTCATTAGTCAGGCAGACAAAGTTACTGATCTGGGGGTCCTAATAAGTCAGGATTTAAAGTTTAGCCAACAGTGGAGCATTGCTAGCAACAAAGCCAATAAGATGCTTGGGTTTATCAATAGATCTATTTCAAATAAATCTAAAGAAGTTCTTCTGCCCTTGTATAGAAGTTTGGTAAGACCCCATTTGGAGTATGCTGTTCAGTTTTGGTCTCCTTATCTTAAGAAAGACATTAATGTATTGGAAAGGGTTCAAAGGCGGGCTACAAGGCTAATAAGTGGACTTTCCCACTTAGATTATGATTCCAGGCTTAGAAGACTAAAAATGTACAGTCTTGAGCAAAGAAAAGACCGAGGGGACATGATTCAGCTGTTTAAATTTATTAAAACGAAAGATGTTACGGGGCTAAAGTTTAGCACTGAAAACAGGACAAGGGGTCATCATTTTAAGCTATTTAAATCTCAGGCTAACATGGATATTAGGAAAAATTATTATTTTAGCAGGGTAGTGGAACCTTGGAACAGCTTACCGGAAGAGGTGGTAATGAGCAAAGGAGTAGACAGTTTTAAGAGGGCCATTGATCTTCACTGGGGATTGTAAATTGACTAGGACCAGTCTAGCTGGGCCCAGAGCCTGTTGCTGGTCGTCACTTTTGTATTTGTATTTGTATTTGTTTGATAGCTAGAGTATGATGCCTGAAAGTTCATTCTCTGAACTTTCAGGACCAATTTAGTCAACATTCCTCATTGGCTCAGTTCTAAGATTTAGACAATCATTTCATGGGCTCTATTTTTTTTTTTTTTTTTTTTTTTTTTTTTTGATTTGTTTTTTTTAGCAAAGTCGGTTCTTACACAAATTAGTCTATTTTGCATTTGTGGCATTACTCAAACTAATTTCTTGAAGAAGATGACATAATTGTATCTAAATGTACAGTGGTGGTAAAAAATATTGCATCACCCTCGCATTTTCACAACAATGGGATGTGTGAGAAATTTTGGTTGACTGATTAACGATGAATGTATGTGAAATTCTGCAAAACTTATGTCTTATGAAATAAACATTTAACAGCAGGAATCCGATAATTGTTTACTTTATTTATGGAAATTCATGGCCAAAACTGTAATACAATGTGAAGTGCAGTCATGTTGCCAAGTGGACGACGAAAAAGTAAGCAGAGGTTTTAATTGTAACACTCTTTCTGTTCAAAAATAAACAAAAGTAACATGGAAATGTTTGAACATCATAAAATATAACCTAACATTTTGTTGGTCCACCCCTAGTTTTAATGACAGCTTGACATCTACGGGGCATAGAACAGATGAGTGATTGAATGTATTCTTTACTGAGTTCATGGTGCCAGACACAAATTATTGATTCCTGGAGTTTTGCAAGTGATGTTGGCTTATGTTTCATCATTTCTACACTCATTCTATTCCAACAATTTTCGATCGGATTTAGATCGGGGCTCTTTCCGGGCCAAGGCAAACTGCTGACCCCATGGTCATTTTTCCATTTCTGAACCTGCGCCTTACTTAACCCCATGTCAATTTAAGTCTAATGGCAGGATAAAGGTTTTTAAATTGTTACTTACCAGTTTTGCCCTATAACACAGAGTAAAATCATCCTGGAAAATGACATTTGGAACTGAAGTAAACTGATCTCGGATAGTAGGAAGCAATTTCTCCTCCAAAATGCCAATATAACCCTGATTGTTTACTGTTCTTTGCACAAAGTGAAGCCCACCAACTCCTTGATAAGAAATAAACCCCCAAATCATCTGGGATATGAGATGCTTGACAGTGTTGAATGCAGTTGAGATGATATTCTTCTCCTTTGCGGCATTTAACTGTGTGCTGTCTGTCGGACCCATGCAGATTGAATTTGGACTCGTCCGAAAACACAACTGATTTCCATTGATAGAGAGTCCACCCTTGGTGAGCTTTTGCCCAGTCTAGACACTGTTTTTTCATTTTTTTGGTCAACAATGGCTTCTTTGGTGGTCGACGTGCCACCAAACCCACACCACAGTTGTTTTCATACAGTAGACGTGGATGCGTGAACACCCAATTCGTTTTCCCATGCTGTTCTAAGGTCTGTGGAAGATGATTGTCCGTTCCAAAGACTGAGTCGTATCAAATACCTATCCTGGGCTCCATTGGATATTCGTGGATGACCACTGCCACTCTTTCTTAATGTGCTTCTGGTGCTCTCTAGCTTATTCAGTAGTCGAACAACAGTCGATTGCGAACAGTTTATTCTTTTTGGTATGGAACGTGACGACAATCCTTCTTTGTCCAATGCAACGGCAACACTCTTCCTTTGTGGTGTCAGTTGAACGTATTTTGACAAACTGTAACTCATAAGTCCAGATAGTAAATGAAGGCGTCAAACGTTCAACTGGTTTTATTTATACAGTTAGAAGGAGGATGCAATCTTACGTAATAGCTTGCGCCATGTACCAATGCCAATTCGTGTTATATGATGCAAGAACCTTTAAGTATTTCATACTTACTTATAAATGCTAAAAATATTTGGATTTCATGGGTGATGCAATTTTTTTACCACCACTGTATTGAAAAAATAATAAAGAGTTTTAATTGCAAAGAATCAGACAAAATAACAGACAGCAAATTATGGTGAAATCATAATAGAATTCTGAAGTTAGTACAATGGAAAGTTTGCTGAATAAATTATGGATAAATTCCTTAAATTTAATTCCATTACACTGCTAACTTTTTTACACAGTAGTAACAGAAGAAACTACGCTTTAAAACAAATATTCAGCATGTGGTGAAACTCATATAAACAAAAAAGCAATTCATTATTTCATAAAGTATTTTCTAATTGTACTGATAAACCTCTAAGGAATTTAAACCTCTCAACACTATTGAATCTTCAATATTTTTTACAACTTTAAATTTTTACAGATTATATGGAAACACAATTGATATAATCATTGAATACATTAAGGCAAACTTTCTAGACCATGTTTTTAGTGTATACCAGAAACAAAAGAGCAAAAGGAGTTACTTAAAATAACAGATTTTAGTTACCATAATATATGCCTTCCCCCACCTCCCTTCAAAAAAAAAAAAAAAAAAAGGAAAATTAATTTGAATTCTGAAATTTTGAATTCAAATTATGTTTTTCGCAATCACGAAGTGAGACAGGATCCTACTCATTGGAATTATTGTTTCTAGAAACGGCTCCTGTCCCCCCTCTAGCCTGCCTCTCCTCCAGGGCGGTTACGTGTGCATAGTTGTGTGTGTGCGTAGACCTGTGTGTATGCACGTAGGCGTGTGTGAGTGTATGTGTGTGAAGTCGTGTGTGTGTATGTGTGTGAATGTGCATGTGTGTAGACATGGACGCCTCCGACCAGGAGAAGCGGATAGCTCAAAACCGGAGCAGCCGCGTCGTGCCGTCAGCAGAGGACGGTGGTGCTGGTGTCCCTGGTCCAAGCTGAAAAAGGCACGGACACCAAAAATGGTCAAATGAGAACAATAAGCAATCGTGATAGCTCAAAAAAAAAAAAGAAAATTAATTTGAATTCTGAAATTTTGAATTCAAATTATGTTTTTTGCAATCACGAACTGAGACAGGACCCTACTCATTGGAGTTATTGTTTCTAGAAACGGCTCCTGTCCCCCCAAGTCTGCCTCTCCTCCTGGGCGGTTACTTGTGCATAGTTGTGTGTGTGCGTAGACCTGTGTGTATGCACGTAGGTGTGTGTGAGTGTATGTGTGTGAAGGCGTGTGTGTGAAGTCATGTGTGTGTGAACGTGCGTGTGTGTAGGACATGGACGCCTCCAACCAGGAGAAGCGGATAGCTCAAAACCGGAGCAGCCGCGCCACGCCGTGCCGGCAGCAGAGGACGGTGGGCGGTGGTGCTGCAAAGGCTTCTGGTCCAAGTTGAAAAAGGCACGGACATCAAAAACGGTCAAATGAGAAGAATAAACAATCGTGATTGATCAAAAAAAAAAACGTTTTTCCAACAAAATGTATCTAAAGTAAGATTTACAGGTGTACTAACCATCATAAAAAGGATATGATATATATTTAAATAAAAAGAACTATTTTTCCGCACTTTTGAATAAAAATATAAAAGCAACAGAAAAAAAGTACTAGTAATTAATAATTAATCTAATTTTTGACAGTTACATTTATGTGCCTTTTGTCACCAAAATAAAATTTTTCATGCACTTATGTTTAAAAACACAGTACATAGGTCACTGATATTAATTTTAAAGACACTCAGTTGCAAACACAGCTTGCACAAAACTGTGTTCTGTTTTTGGATAAGTTCATAAATATTTTGGCAAGGATTAATATTTGTAAAAGTTTTACATTTTGCAAAAATTATTTATCTATTGCATTTTTACTCACCTTTGCCATTAATAATGACAGTCATCAGTTCATTGCAGAGCTTACTAAGAAGACCCATTACGACATACACAGGTTTCTTGACAAATTCTACATATTTAGGTAAGGTGTTGTTAACTTGAAAACGAGCCAAAAGTGTTCTTTCAGTAAACTGATTTGGAAAGAAGCTTAAAAATGCATTGTCATTGCTAAGTAAACTAAAATTTATGTTCATATTTCTTTGCCCATAGTAAAACTCAACATGGTTCAAGACATTCTGTAAATAGGTTTTAACAAATTAGAGGAGAATAATTTCAAAAAGGAATAAACACTCAGAGTTCACATATTTTAAAGGAATAGAAAATTTTAAAACAAATTAACTTACATAGCAAGAAAAATAAAAACAAAATAAAATTTAATGAAATAAATAAGTATTTTAAACAAATAAATTAATGAAAGAGCATTTTTAACAAACTTTCACTCATATAGTAAAAACAATGACCTAATTTAGAAACAAAGAATAAATAAATAAAAATACTAATAATTAAGCTTAAAAAGAAAGACCAATCTTTATTTTTTACCAGTAAACTGAATGATCAATAAAAAAATGCATTGTTTCTTACAAATACAGTAACTCCTTGTTATATCGCACTTTTCGGAGGCCAACAGAAAAGTGTGATATATCCAAAAACCCAATATAACCGATAAAAAGGTGATAATTTAACGTTAAAAGCAACTACATGTACATCTACAAAAATATTAGTTTGCTATCGCATTATGATGATTTTTCTTTATAAAATCAAAAGAAAATTAGTCTACCAATTTTTCTTTTGAAAAAAAAAAATTATGGTGGAATATGAGTCAAAAGTTGCAGCTTTAACTGAAACGAACTAAGTATATGGAAAATATGCCAGTTTTTTTCATTGCTTAAACAAAGAAGAAAATAATTTTTCTGAGAAATTTTTAAAGAAATTACTGTCAGGTCAATTATAAAGCAACATTTTAAAAATGTATATAAATTTTAATGAGACAAAGGGAAAATGCAATATACCCAAATCAGCTATATAACATTTTTTTTATCATCCACAGAATAAATGCTATGCAAGAGCTGGGGTCTGGCTACAAGAAATTTGGCTCCTATCATAAAGCAAAATTGATTAAAATTAACAAAATTCCAATCTATAAAAACCTAACCTTCACAAAAAGTCAGATCAACTAAAATGCATCCTTCACAAAAGTCCAATCAATAAAAAGCTTACCTTGACAAAAATCTGATCAATAAAAATGGACATTCACAAAATTTCTATCAACTCTGATGTACCTTCATCAAAATTATGCTCAGCCAAATCTAACCTTTCACAAAATTATTTATTATAAAAGCAACAAGAAAATCCAGAATCAAAAAAGTACTCGCTTTAGAATAATCTTTGTCACCAAATAATAAAACAGAGCATATGAGATCTTATACAGAAGAATGTCATCACTAGTGAATTTAGCATCATTTTTTAATCAGTAGCTGGAAAAAAGTACAGCTCTAGATTAGCGGTCTCCAGTGGGCAACAAGAGATTATTTCATTGAAATTGGCTACCGAAGAATGAAGTCCCAGTTACCGTAAATGACAACTATGCATTTCTTTATTTGTTGAAAATAGTATTGAAATGCGAAGGGTTCTTACTAGAGGAAAAAAAAGTGGGTGAGAAAATCTAACCCTCTGTTGAAATTAGTAAGAATTTCTAAGATTGAGAGAGATTTTTTTTTAGATTTTTATTTTGCTATGTTTAAGACTACCCTATATTCTTGAACTTACGAAATTTATTAAACTGCAGAGTTCATATTCAAGATACAACAATAATTTACATTTTGCACTGTGTATATACATTTTTAGAAAATGGCTACTGAAAGTGAAGAAATGATTACCATTTTTTCTGACTTTGATAGCTAGTTGCTACTATTCAGAATTCCAAGAGCATTTTTAAAAAAAAGCCAGTTCAGCAAATAAAAAACGTCACCAATGAACAAAGTAGTATCTCGAAAAAGTCTTTTTATTGTTTTATTGTGTACAATGCACAAATATAAAATTTAAAAAGCGCTGCCACTGCAAGTCTGATCATCGACATTAATATATAAAGTAGGTGGACGGATGGCAGACAAAGTTTTTTTCCCCTCTTTTCATCTATTTATGAGAATTCTTCAATCTGTAGTTTTCACAAACTTTCATAAGTTCTAGTTATCAATCACCCCCCCCCCCAAAAAAAAAATCTTTAAATACAAGTGAAACAAAATAGGTTTAAGAAATATTATGGAAGAATAACAATTTTTGTAAAAAATTGCTATTGATACTAAGAAAAAATGAAAAATGAAAAAAAAAAATTTTTTTTTTTTAAACCTGTGACCAGATATGCAGTCTGACAGACCAAAATCAAATGTTCACCCCGCCACTTCTAATACACGCTTAGTCCTATTTACTATTTTTAACAAAAGCTTCTTGTTTTGAGACCTCCAACATCCCTTTTTCTTATCATCTTTTGGCAAGTGCATTTGGTTGAAATTTCATCCCATATTCAATAGCAATCCGTGAGACCTCACCTTCCCTTCAGTGTAACGATTTTCGGTATAAGTACAAATGGCTGTCACCTTGGCTTCATGAACACAGATTCATTCATCTGATCCACATAATGTGGAAGAGATTCAAAACATTCTGGATGAATATGGTAGTTATTTAGAATACTTGCTAAAGTTGCACAATGAAACTTCTAGGATGATGCAGATAGAATTGTTTCTGAAAATACAACATGGTATACCATTACCAATCACTATATCCATATTATATATAAATGGTGGGAATGAGTTTTATTTGGAAACACATTTTGGATTTGATACTAACAATACAAAAATGTAGGAATTGGATTTTTTTTTTTTTTCACTTTTTTTTCAGTTGAAACTGAATAAGCAAGCTTGTACAATAAAGCTAAGGTACAATAGATGACAAAAATGCAAAAAATGAAAAATTTGCAGTTATTGCTTTTAACTGTCCATGGCAGCACACTAATAACTAAGGTGCTGCCGAAATTTTTCAATGATGTGCTAGATTCAATTTTCTAGCATTGAAATACTCTATACACATTAAATAAATAAAATAAATAATTCATAAAGAATAGATTCGTTTCTATTATTAGTAGTAGTAAAATATTGACTGCAGCAAGTGATTTTTCTCAGAAAATTTTATCTAGGAAAATTTTCTCCGAAAAGTATATTTCAATTTAAAATTCAAAAGTTTTTTTTTTTTTTTCTGTGCAGTGAAAAGTTAAAAGAACATCTCAGCAGAGGTGATAAAGGACTCAAATAAAATTTTCTGAAGACAGTGGGAAATTTTCAGAGACAGTGGGAAATTTCATTCTACGAGGACTCTACAGAGTACAGGCTCTTAGATATTCCGAAATATTACTTCAAAATTGCATTCTCTTTTTAAATTTCACAGAAATTATTCGTCACTTTTATTTAAAAAAAAAAACACATTATTAGAAAAAAAAAAACACTTAAAAGATTTTCCATTTCTATACAACACTAAAATGAAATTGGCAGCCCCCTTTTTTGAAAACTTTCAGAGGAGGTGCACTTGATGATCCTACTTTTGGGAGGAATGTCTAAATAGAAATGTTTTTTAGCCCACCCAATATTTCTCAAAAGTTTGCATCATTGCTATGGTGTTTTAGAGATTCAAGACACAAGTTCTTTACTCAATTCATTTTTTTTATTTCTCTTAATAACTGACGTTGTTTTACTAAGAAGGGGTGGCAAGGTCAAAGTTTATACAACATTGGAGTAAATGTTTCTCTTGAATGCATCAAAGGGTAAATTTAAGAACACCTAAAAAGTGAAGTTGAATTAAAAGATGAAACATTTTATTTCAAATAATTTTGAAGGATTAACAAAAATAAATCATTTTACAAATGATGCAATGTTTTGACATATGTGCAATGCAAAAAAAAAAAAAAAAAGACTAAAAAAGTAATTTTTTTTATCCATACTAAAATAAAACCATTATATAACTTCAAATAGCAGAAAATGGCATTTATTTTGCTAAACAGTGACCTCATAATTTTCATAGTACATTTCTACAAAGAACACTAAATCCAACATACTTCAACAACTTTTGCAGCATAAGCACTGTCTCCCCTCCACAATTCAGGAAGAGCCCAATTCTTCATAGGATCAGCCTCACTACAGTTTAAATGATGTAATGTTTAATCCCACATTTTAAACTGTACTTTTACAGAAAAACAAGATCATGAAACAGTGAATAAAAAAAAAAGATAAAAAAAAAAAACATTTCAGAAATGCTGGGTTTTAAAATTTAATTCTATGTACAATACACAACTTATTTTTTACAATAACAAACCAGTCTGTTATTCAGCACTATTGTAGCTTCCTATTAAATAAAAACCTACCTCCCTATTTACCAATCACTATATCTTAACATTAAAAAAGTCAAAACTTTTTACAGCATATAGAAATAGCATGAAGAAAAAGAAAAGGGCTTTGGGAGTATAATATCAGTAAAAATAATAGCCAAGCATTTTACACATTTTCTCAGTAACACTAAGCACAAGCAAATACCAAACAACTTGGTTATAACTGTAGTTCAAGTGTATTAGCAATTATTATCAGATTGGAATAGCCATTGCAGAGATGGATGTTGTAAACCTCTCACTGAAGATTACTCTCACACTAGAAGCTATGATAAATGTAACACACCAGTAAAAGTTCAGTAAGTTAGGTTTGCGTACAATTCTTTCTTTCAGAAGGAGAGAAAGTAGCAATACCATTCAACAATTTTAAAACTTAGTGTATTCCTATTTGTAAAAGTTATGCTAAAAATTACTTTCATATCACTAAATTTGCATCAATATTCCACATTCAAAACAATAAATCCTTATCAAGAATAAAGTGTGTTAAAAGAAAATAGATTTTTTCTTTTTTTTAAAGTGGATTTCTGCCTTTTAATGAAAATGTTTGAAGAATTTGAACTGTCTTGTTCACTCTTGTTGTTTATTGTTAAAGGTAACAAAGAAGTTCAGGGAAGTTCAGGAGTATAGTTTTAAAGATGGAATCAGTGAATTTTCAGCAGAATCCCACCACCCTGTTCTGAATTTTAACCCTTGTAAATACAAACTTAGATACTTTTATGGTTGCTATTTCTGAAAATTTAATGTATAGTTTTGAAAAATTTCAGAAGAAAATCCGAAAATGGGTTTAAAAATGGCACATTAGAAAAAAGTTATAGTAAGCAATATCAATAACTACTCATTAAGAATCAAAAGAATTCATTAAGAAAATGAATCTTTCTAGCGGTAGAAGCACGCTTACTCAAGGTGAAACTCCATAGACTAGCTTGAGTATCCTGGGTCTTGCAGCCATGAGAGTTAAGGAATTCTTTCAACCAATTTTATACTATCAAAAATATAAAAATTTAAAATCAAAATTCTTATGGAGGGAGGGGGCATAAGCTACTGAGATATTTTCCTAAAAGGCCACAGAACAATTCACCTATTAACAAAAAAAAAAAAAAAGATAACTTACTCATTATTGAAAGGAACATTCTTCAGTTCCGGAAAGTGATTTCTGATGTACTGAATAGTTTCCATTTCATCAGCGACAATATGATTTACACTGGCATTGCCCTTCAATTTAAATATTAAAATTAATATTGAAACTCAGTTATAACAATATTCAAGAGACCAAAATATTCAGTTAAGTGGAGTTTAAGTAAAAAAAAAAAAAAACTTTCAGAAGCAACGAATAAGAACAGTTTTGAACAATACAGTGAAAAACGTTCAAACACAAAACCAAGGGGACCAAAATATTTTTTCATCTTAAAAGAATTTTGTGTTAAAAGATTTGTATGAAATAGAATAGTATAAAGTTCGGACCACTACATCGTTTCATGTTAACCAATTTTTCACATTAAATGTTTTGGAGTTAAACATATTTCACAGTACTTTTAACGTTTCTTACCATGATCATTCCCTTGCCTAACTCTTACACAGAAAATTTTATTTTGAACAAAAATTTTAAAGAAAAGCTCTCATCATTTAAAAAAAAAAGTCAACCTTCTTTTAAGTAAAACTTTTCTTTGGTTTAAAATATAATAAACATATTACTACTTTAATTTTCATACCTTTTTATGAAAAGAAATAAAATTTATTCTTGTTCCTTTTTCCCCAGTAAAGAAATTTCTCCCATGTGAGCAGTGATCTAGCAAAGCCCAGCATAGAGGAGAATGCCTAACTGAAGGAACATGACAAGAGCCACCTGGTCCACCTAATCGCAATCTTTTATCAGCTAGTCTCAAACCTTCCGAACAAGCATCATAATAGTTCAAAAAACCTTTAAAAGTAAGAACAATTTGAAACATGAAATATAATTTAAAAAAAAAAAAAAACCACAACAAATAAAACATGAAATACTCTTAAAGACTGGAACTTAAAAGCATATGGGGAGAAAAAATTTACTCTGAAAAATGCTAGAATTTTTTTAGGAAAGAGACATGAATGAATGTTTTTTGCCCAAGAAAAACAATTCTACTTTTGCAGGTGGACAACAATATACATTTTGGAATATATTTGTAACATGTTGAATAGAAAGGATACTTACAACATTTACAAGCCACAGTGTGGCAAAATGTTTTTTTTTTTGGAATATGCAATTAGCAAGAAATATTGCTACTTGCTTTCTACTATATTTTATGATGTGAACTATATAATTAATGATAAATAATTTTTATCATAATGATAGCTGAATACTTAGGTTTTGGACAAATTTTACACAAAACATAATATAAAATGAAATTGTTAACTGATAGTTTTAAAAACTGAAAACAGCTGTCTTTATATGTAATAGTAACAGTCAAATAAAAATATTTTCAGCTAACTTTATATTCTGCTATCGAAAGCAATTTAAGAGAATGGCAAACATACATGCACATTACACTTTATTTATGCATATTTAGATGCATAAATCTATTCTTACATCAGTATGAATGTACATTCTTTGAATAACTTATAATTTAGAGAACAAAACTACGAGACACTTAAGTAGAAACATTCCAGTACACAATTTATTGAAATAAACTTCTCTATTAGCAGTAATAAAATAGGCAAAAAAAAAGGGGGAGGGGCGTTCCTTTAGTGGGAAAAATTATTTGATGCTTTATTTTCAAACTAATTGATGTTTTCTGAAGCTGAGGTTATGCATTAATCCATCTGAAGGTGCAATCAATTTTTTTTTATGTAGGTGCGAAGTGAGAACTAAATTTAATATACTAAAGTACTTAGTGTGTATATTAAACTTGAAAGTGTATTAGAAAGTATTTGTTTGCACATACATTCTATTAATCAGTTGATGATGAATAGGTACTTGAGATGAGTTAGATGGTGACTGCTTTCAGTTAGTGGGAAAGTAACATGTAGCAGCCTTGAACTCATTTTAAAAAAGCCCCCATTTTTTTTCATTTTTCATGAAAGCACCTTCAGCAAAATACTCTTTTTAAATGAGGCATTGCAAAGTACAAACTCCTAAAATTAGGATTACATTCAGTTTGAGCTATTAAAACGATCTACTGCTTATAATCTTCTTTGTTAGAAAAAGGTGATTGTGAACTAGACACACAATATACATTTTCAGGTGTTGAGCTGAAAAAAATATTAAAGATTTTAAAAGATTTGTAATAATTATGAATATTGAAATGAATGCAATTCCTTTTTTAAATCAACTGCTTTATACAAATACAAAAGTGAGACCAGCAACAGGCTCTGGGCCCAGCTAGACTAGTCCTACTCAATTTACAATCCCCAGTGAAGATCAATGGCCCTCTTAAAACTATCTACTCCCGTACTCATTACAACCTCTCCCGGTAAGCTGTTCCAAGGTTCCACTACCCTGCTATAACAATAATTTTTCCTAATATCCGTGTTAGCCTGAGATTTAAATAGCTTAAAACAATGACCCCTTGTCCTGTTTTCAGTGCTAAACCTCAGCCCCGTAACATCTTTCATTTTAATAAATTCAAACAATTGAATCATGTCCCCTCGGTCTCTTCTTTGCTCAAGACCTTCTTAGCCTTCAAAGCCTGGAATCATAGTCTAAATGAGAAAGTCCATTTATTAGCCTTGTAGCCCGCCTTTGAACCCTTTCCAATACATTAATATCTTTCTTAAGATAAGGAGACCAAAACTGAACAGCATACTCCAAATGAGGTCTTACCAAACTTCTATATAAGGGCAGAAGAACTTCTTTAGATTTGTTTGAAATAGATCTATTGATAAACCCAAGCATCTTATTGGTTTTGTTGCTAGCTATGCTACACTGTTGACTGAACTTTAAATCCTGACTTATTAAGATGCCCAGATCAGTAACTTTTTCTGCCTGACTAATGACTGAACCTTGCAAATAATAACTTGTACACTTATTTCCATGCCCTAAATGTAGCACTTTACATTTCCCAACATTAACAGCCATACCCCATTTATCAGCCCATTCCGTAACATGATCTAGATCCTCTTGCAGCTGATTTGCTTGTTCTTCATTTTCTACACTCCCAATAACTTTGACATCATCAGCAAAACAATTCATGTTCCCAGAAATATTTTTATAAATATCGTTCATGAAAACAATGAACAAAACAGGCCCTAACACTGATCCTTGAGGAACCCCGCTTAAAACCTCACTCCAATTAGAATAATTTCCCCTTACAACTACTCTTTGTTTCCTTCCAGTCAGCCAGTTTTTTACCCAAATGAAAGTTTTCCCTCCTATTCCTATATCAGCTAATTTGCTAAGTAGAGCAACATGCGGCACCTTATCGAAAGCTTTTTGAAAATCAATGTAAACAACATCTACAGGCTTCTTATTGTCCAAAGCCATGGTAACTTTGTCATTTTATTTTTTAAATATTTAATCTTTGTTATAATAAACTCAACTGAATAACACATGTGATGATTATTAAGGGTTTTATCATAATTTATGTGCTCAATAAATAACTACATACTGCTTAACAGAACTTTTTCACAGTTTTGGTACTTCTTCTTCAAAGTTTCAAGTAGAAAATACAGAACATGGGAGCAGATGTTTGGTATTTTATTCACTTAAATTTTATTTGATCAATTGCAGTCAAGGGGGAATTCAAGTAACTGGATTTAGAGGCAGTCATTATAAAATGAACACACAGTTAAGCTATCTTTAACTTCTTTACTGTGAGAACTTCTTCGCCAAAAAAGGTCATTTTATGTGTAAACATTTTGAAGAGAAATGTTCACTTCCCAGCAATGCATTTGGTTCCGGGACCTCCTGGGTTGCTACTCCTTTCGTTTTACAAAGGAGCTTCTGCTTGATCAATCAAGCCATTATGGGGATTCAGTACGCGATAGTTTCTAAAGAGTGGGAGGGAACGCTGTCCCTGAGGTGCAAGGGGTAGGTTGACGATGACAGCTGGAACGTATTCATTTGACGTTCTCTTTTCTTAGGTTTGTTCTGAAAACCATTTTGAAATTCTGTTAGCTTCAAAAGGACCTCTAAGCATTTTACTACGAAATTTCGAAGTATTTACTTATGTTCAGACAGAAGTTAAATATTTTGTAAATGCTAGTACACTAGTTTAGTTATTGAAATTTGCTGTTCAACTTTTAAAACAGCGCAATTAAATCAATTTAATTTAAAAAAATAAGATTTTAAAAAAGAAACAAAAATTCATAAACAAAGGGAACTAACTCTCCCTTACCACAAACTTTAACATGAAGTTCTTTATATTCTATGGATAATTAGATTGCTTATTAAAACTGTGAATCTTAGTATTTGCTACATGATTATACTATGATAAGCAATGTTATTTTATATTTTTACAAACTAACAGTTTGTAGTTTTGCTGCATAAATTTTAATATGGTAGCCAAAAGCTGGGGCATTAACTTTCATCACGTATGGCTTGAGTCAAACCCATTTACCTGGGTGTGCTAGTGTTTCCTTGGTTCTAACCAACTTAAAACAAAGTTTTCTAGCAATGAAATTCAGACTGAAACATTTATAATTTATCCTGTTCTATATTAATAATTTCAAGCCAGCAAAAAATTCAATAGCAATAGTATTTTTTTTTTAACGATAAACTTGAATGCTTTGTATATGTTATATTGTCATTCGGAACCGACGCCTACAACAAAACTTACAATTACAGAAGAGTCTGTTTACAAAACGTAACTGTAGATGGGGCAAACCTAACCTGGCAACATTTTGAAGGCTGAGCAGATCCTAATGACAACATCAGGACTCTGTCAGGTTAGGTTTATCTCAACTGTAACTGAAATCAAAATCATATGCAGGATCTGACTAATATATGGGGAGAGAGGATGTAGATAGACCTTGACGCTCCCCCCCCTCGCAAGATTTTTTAAAAATTTCAACATAGTGCTTATTTTTCTGAACGTACGCCCTCATACCCCACCACATTGCGGGGTTGCGGGGGTGCCATGCGCACCACTGGGTTTAGCCATTGGCTAAATCAAAATCTTAGCCACTTGGGAGCATTTCAAAAGCAGGAGCCGTAGGCTACGGAACCAGTTCCCAGATTGTAATTCTGATTACGCCAGTGACTGCTATAATACCTAAGCACCAAATTGATTTTACTTTCAACTTTTTTTTGACCTGCGGGACGGCAACATCTTTTTCAAAGAACTCCTGGACCAGTCAGTTTTTTCCTTCTCTTATTTATTTATTTTTTTTAATATGAAAAAAAAAAAAGAAATTGACTCACAGAACCTGAAAAATCTGCTAAAAAAACTTTCGGACCGGAGAATCCCCCCCCCCCCTTCCCTCCTCCACCTTTTCTTCTTATTTTTTGTTTTTTTCTCAAAAAAAAAAAAAAAATGTACATTTTTGACTCGCGAATTGTTGTGGAAAAAGTTAGTGGGCAGCTGAGGGTTTTTTTTTTTACTACATATTAAAGATTTGTTGCAAAACATTTTATAGCAAAAGTTGTTGATAGCTAATTGTTGTAACAACTATCCATAAGTAAGTGAGCATTTGAGAAAAATCAGACAATTTTGAAAATTAATCACCAAATTTATGCAAAAACCGTTACATAGGATATTATTAGACTTTAGATCTCGGGGTTATATTAGCATTTATTAGAAAATCATCAGCAAATTCGTTGATTTCTTTAACTATAAAAATCAGGATTTCATCATCGAAAAACTTTAAAAAATACTCCAGTGGGTTTTCTCCGTCAGCTACGTCAAACGTCAGTACTGGTTTTTCTTGAAAATTGAATCTTGGTGGTGAGGGAGGCTGGAGGGTAATTAGAAACATCAATTTTACACCAGCCACGAACATTGGTTAAATTTTCATCTCCGCTGTTTTCTTCATCAGAGGATTCTTCGTCATCAGAATAAATACTATAATCGGAGCTGTCGTTGCTCGAATAATCTGCGTCTGACATCATGAAGCATATATTCTCTAAGAAGAAAATGTTCTAAATGCATCGAATGTTCACCAAAGAATGAAGTCCTTCTCGTTGTAGATACAACAATGTAGCTACTGTGAAGTGCGCATGCAGAGCCAGTATACACCTTATCAGTCAGACATTGCACCCATGAAAAGCAAGAGCAAAGAATTCATCCCTTTTCTAAAGAAAACCTGAACTATTGTAGAAGAATCAACATGGGAATTCGTGCTTGAACGAGCATTAGAATCTAGTTTCTGTGATTAGAATTAGTACTCGAAAAAGTTCTGGGTTGTGTTTGTATATGTTTAAACTAATGCATAAATATATATATATATATATATATTATACGTGTATATATAAGTAAGATAGGAAAGCATACATTTTTGTATTTTTATCCTTTCTTCTTTCAAACTATTGAAATTTGTTCTTGTTTCTTAATTTTTCATATTCATGGCTAAACGTCCCAAATGAAGGTGAAAATTTGATCATGATAAAAACTAATTTGCTTGGAATCGGTTGCAACATTTGTTAAAAGGGAGGAGAATATAAGGGGGAGGGGAGTAACGAAAAGAGTGTATTAGAAGTATTCTTCTCCTAATATCGATCCAATTTATGTGTATAATCAAAGCATCGTTTAATTTTTCTTGTTCATATTTATTGAAAATATATCGTGCATTGTAGGAATATTGCTTCATTTTGAATACATCCAAGATTAGTTAAATAAATACCTTTGTGTCAAAAAGTAAAATAAGAAATGACACAACGTCAAAAAGCACAAATTACAGATTACTCCAGACACGTGCTTCGGCGTTACAGGAAACGCCTTTTTCAATGCAAAAAAATATGAGCTTTCGGACGTTTTCTCTTCCATAAGCTCATTTCTTTTGCGTTGAAAAAGGCGTTCCTTGCAAGGCCGAAGCACGTGTCTGCAGTAGTCTGCAATCTTGCTTTTTGAAATTGTTATTTCTTATTTTACGTTCTAGATTGTTTACTTTTTGCAGTAGAACCTTGCATGTCCGAATCTCCGGATACTCCGAACAGATTTTTTTTTCTGAATTATAATTGAAAGTATTGCCCGAAAAAAACTAAATATGTGTTAAAGGAAAAAAAAGAATAAGAATTTTTCAGCACATATTGATTTGAAACACATTGGAAAAAAAGAAAAAAAAACGCAATACAGGATAGGATTACTTCATTTACGTTTAACAAAAAATATTAAAATAAACTTTACTTGAAATTTACTTTACATTAAAGATGGTTTGGGGTGAAGAGACAGGTCGAGTTTTTACTGGTGAAGTGATGATACTTTTGACGAGGAAGAAACATTATTCCTTAGGTCTCATAAACATAATGTATGTTCGTGAAACCTAGAGTCTTTTACTATGTTTCACTGATTTTAAATATTTTTTTCCTATCGCAAAGCTATATTTTACTTTTTTAGCTTCAGAATGAAAAGTGAGAATATTTTCTGATCAATTTCTTCTAAAATCAGTCATCTTGTGTTGAATGTATACAAGAAATAAAAATGGGATTGAATATTTATTTAGTTGAAATGGACATTTTTTTGCATTGGTATTCGCTGCAATGAGATTTTACTGTATTATTTACTGATTTTTTTAATCATTAATTAAATTTATTATTATTTTAATTAATTTATTTTTTGACATTTTTTTGACTTAAGATTTCCTATTTAAATTCACCAGCTGTTCCTGAATCTTGCTATTATAAAACTACACATTCCACAATTGTGTTTGTGGCAAAGAAAGGAGGACTAATGGAATGCACTGATACGACAGTGAACCTGTTTCCGTATTCATCTATCTCTCTTAGGAGTGTCTGAAGTCTTTTATTCGCATTCTAAGCCTTTCTGAATATATATCTTTTTGGGGTGCAAACAGCTCAAACACACACACGTGTTGTATTTTCTACCTTGTCACTCTATAATAGTAAAAGTGATACAATGTGATAACTGTTACTTTTTAAATCTTATTTTTTTTAAAAAAAGGAAAAACAAGAAGAACATATTGATTAGAAGCAAAACTACTAGCCTCAACTTGGGTTTTGGGACCACAAAAAGCAACAGCATAAGTAAAGGTGGTTTTGAATGAGTTTATATTACAATTTGCATTATTTTTACAATAGAAATCCAAATATTTCGGGGAGGGGGGGCAGCATGCCTTCCCCTTCGTTCCCCTAAACTACATCATTGCAGATGGATACATTTAATTGATTCACGTTTTTTACATTTTTTTTGCACAACGTTTAGTTTACACAAACTAAAACGCCGCACAAGTTTAGATTCAGCTGACTCTTTGTAATAAAATAAAAACGTCCTACTAGATTCTCTCTCTGTTTACATATATTTATAATCGACTAGTATGGGGGACAGCTGCCCCCTTTTCTTTCAAAAGGAAAGGTTCTTATTATTTTATGAAAATTTAAAAATGTAGAATCGAATTGAAAGAAGTACCATATGACCATTAGTCCCAATATTTGAGGTCATACCCCGGACATTTTAAGAGAAGGTCAGTTAATCAATAATGACATTAAAATTAAATTTTAGAAAAAGTCACCTGTAGAGGCACCGCTTACCTACCCCCCCCCCTCCCCTCATGTATCTCCAACTTTTTTGTGCACCAGCTGCTTTTGTTCTCTCTAATTATATCTTTATCTCTCTCAGTCTTGCAAGGAAAGTGACACAACTCAAAATTGGAGAAAAACGTACTAGATATTTATTTTAAATCTAAATTTAATGCTCTTTTTTTGCCAACAAAACTCACCCAATTTTTCTGGCATATGTCGAATTTCTCGGGTAGAGAAAGAATTTCCGACCCCGCAATGCGATATAATTTCAAGTCGTCAGGATGCAACCCACCCCTCCTAGGAGCTCTGAAACATTTAACTGAGACACCCTGCATATATAATAATTCATCATGTATCTCTGCAGTTTTTTCCTGTCGAGCTTTACCTAGGTGTGTGAGGAGCGTATCGCAATTTCATCTTAAAATAATTAATATTTTCCTTTGATAACATTTGCGTAAAAGGTGCAATATGTAATATTTTTCTTTTTTAAATAAAAACTTGAAGCACTTGGTGGTTTATAAGTTTAACAACGCTTAAAACAGCATTAATTTGCAAAACAAGTTGCTGACAGAAGGGGATTGCAGTGAAGAGGAGGAGTGCAATGAGAAACTTGTAATATAAGAAGATGTGAGCTTTGGATGTTATGAGGGAATCAGGACATCCAATAAAGTCCATACCTAAGTTAAAATTTTTTTTTGCTATGAAAAAGGTCTTCCTTGCCCCCCCCCCCCCTTTTCCCGAAACATGTGACTGAAGTTTTTGGTAAACTTGTGCTGTTTCCAAAGTTGTTGATTTTTTCCCCATTTACTTTTTACTTCAGATATTTATTTCTTTCATACTAGGAAATTTATTAAGAACTTGACGGAAAGGCATTCTGTAGAAAAAAGAAAAGTGCAGAACACAGATATCCGTATAACAAGTTAGAATTTTACCTTGAGAGGGGTTTGTCGTAACAGTTCGTAAATAAATATATTTCAGAAGACTTGAATTGCAAATATCAGTCCAAATTCAGGATTAATTTTAAGTGATAAGTATTGTAGATATCTCGAATGTTTAGGGGAGTACTCTGAACACATTGAATTTGCTCTAAAAATCTTTCATACTTCCTTTTCAAGAGTTGATAAAGCACAAGGGTTTCGTGATGGTATTACATCCCTACTAGCAAAATTTCTTGCATCAACCTTGACAGATCTTGATATTATACTGACGGCGTCAATATTGACGTGTTTCATACTGCATAAAGCTTGCATAAAGATTAAAAAGCAATATTACTATAACAACACGTATGCAACATTGCATTCATCTTAAAATATCAATATTGATATTACCTTAAAATAACAACATTGCATACATGTTGATGCCGTCAAGATGATATTGATTTCATGCTGTCGCCGTCAAGGTAATTAGTACACAATAGAGCAGGTGGACCTTCGTTGATACTTGCGCATGCGCACAGTTCTTTCTACCCAGCGTCCCTCGCATTGCTGGCGCATTGATTCAGTCGGTTCAGAGGAGTTGCACGTGGCTTTGCTATTTTTAGGCTTCGTTAAGTTGGTTGCTTAGTTATTAGTGTGGAATAGTATTGTTTTAGGAATAACTTATGAATAACTGATATTTGCATTTGTTTATTAATATAGTACTAAACAAGTCATATCGCAGACGATGTGCGATCAATGTTAGAAATGGCCGAAAATAACAAAGGACATGAAGTCCAGAATTTCATATTATCACTTCAATCTCACAAGTAAGATTAATTTTATTCAATGGTTATTTATGTTATTCTTTGAGATAAATTCATATGTTTTGTCCATGGGATATTTTCAATGCTGACATCCATTTGAAAATGTACTTTATTGTATTTATTTATTATTTTGCTACCTTTACTCTTAAATGTGCTATAAAAACTTCCGCAATTATTTCTAAATAGGCATTTTATGTCTTTATAATACAATTAGAAGCAAGAATTTAAAAAATAAGTCAAGTATTATGCAAAACGAAGAAACTTTCATTTTTTTAAATTAAATTGCGAGTACTATTAATATCTTTATATGAATTTCCGATCAGATGTCAGCTTTAAGAAAATATTCTCAGACTAGAAAACTATCTTGAAGAATAACAGAAATAATTAAAGAATGAAATTTAATTCTCGAGTTTGAAGTGAAAATAATACAAATAAATAAATGGATAAAACACCTTGCAAACGTGCTGATTTCATACTGTCATGTCAATGTATCCTGATATTTTCCTGTCATACCAATACGTATGCAATATTACAAAAGCAAGATCATCTTGCCTAGACCTTGCTTTCATGCTGTCATGACAACATCTTGATATTATCCTGTCATATCAATACGTATGCAAGATTACAAAAGCAAGATCATCTTGCCTACACCTTGATTTCATGCTGTCATGACAACATCTTGATATTATCCTGTCATATCAATATGTATGCAATGTTACAAAAGCAGCCTACCTTGATATTTTCCTGATATTATGCTGCATACACCTTGTCAGTCAATATTGTGGCAGCCTGCTGACAGCATAAAGGGAGTAACATAACATTGAGGCAGTATTAATGCAAGATGATTTTTCTTGCATGTCAACCTTTATGCAATACTGAGGCAAGATATTTCGCTTACTGGGATACTTCATAAAAAATAATTTAATTAATGGAAAAGTATGCATTTTATACCAATACGCTCATACCTTTTGTGCTTTGAAAAACGGGCTTTTAACTCCAAAACAGATGTCAGCATTTTTTTTTCGGGGGGGGGGGGGAGGACTTTGCATTTTTTTAAAACCAAAATGTTGCTTATACTTCATTATTTTAAACCGCTTGTAAACATGTACTTTTTTTTGCAAATATTAAAATTTATTTTTACGGAACTGTGTTGTGTGACAAGAAAAATTTCCTCTCAATTCTGGATTTAGCGCAAAAAATCAAAAAGAATTAATCATCAAAAAATAAGATACATGACATAACCCACATTATTAGATTAAGTTTATATTCCATCGGACAATGGTGTCACTCAGAGTTCCTAGGGACGCTAGTGCCATGAATTTTCATTTTATAAGAGAGATTAAATTTATGATATTTTTAAAAAAGTATCATTGACAGGTTATTTATATTTGAACAGATTAATTAAATTTTATGCTAGCACGTTAGTTATACTTTTATATTTATTTCAGACTAAGATTTCTAATCCAGATCTTTTTGTATTTGAAAATTAATTATAATGAAAACTTCATTTTCAGCATTTTGCAAGAATATTCACTTTTAGTTCCTAATTTTAATCTAAAAATACACTATTTCTGAGTACACATCCATTTCAAGCAGCGTTAGGATGAACTTACTCATAGCTCTCGAACACGTGCGCCTGTCCAGTGAACGGAAATAAATTAGATCGACAACTGACTCTCCACCTACTTGCGGTTGCTCCTTTTCGAAATTTATCTTAAGACACCCGCGGTTAGTTGCTTCGAGTACTGAAGGAAAGTCCATTGCCCCTACTCAAGGGGCTCGGGCTACACAGTTAAAGGCACATAAACCTCACCCCGAGCTCAGCTCGGGCTACGCAGTTAAGAGGTTAATCACATTAAGCAGGAATTGTGACATCCATTATCTACTCCCTCTATCCATGCTTACATACGGTATAAATATGAATGACAGCCATTGAAATAGTGAATCTCTTTAACAGTTTGCTCTACGCATATTATTTAACTTGACATTGTCTGGTAACAAAGGTTATGAATTATCACAGATGTTATAAATTATAACATCTATATGGGTTCTTTTTTTCAGTAGTTTTACAGGTTTTGAAAACATTAAACCTTACTAGCAACTGCTTAATTGTTTCCCAACTCTTTTATTGCTTTACTATGCTGTTGGAACAAAAATTAATTTTTAAAAAAAAATGCTACTCATAAAATGGAAATCTGCAAGTGAATCAGAACGACACCTCTTTAAATTTACTTTGAACAAAAGTCCTAAGCATAACATAAATCAAAGACATAAAAAGAGCAACAGAAAGAAGTCTTACCCTGCAGTGTAAAATTTAGGTTATCAAAATCATGGTGATCAGGTTCATTCCACGTTTCAAAATTCCACTTAGTGACGTAATCAATTCCATACAAAGCTAAAATATGCAATTCAATGCTTTAGCTAAAAAATTTGATTCCTTATAAACACAAATTGAGGATATAATTAAAAGTCAATCATTGAGCATCTAGAAAACATTTGTTAAATACTACAATAAGAAAGAAAAAAACTTTTCTGAAAAAATTGATTTAAGAACCATTATAATTTAAATTTATGGCTTAAAATAATATTTTCTCCTTCAAACTTCCTAAAAAGCGCAAGATTAAATTAATTGCATATATATATATATATATATATATATATATATATATATATATATATATATATATATATATATATATATATATATATATATATATATATATATATATATAATAAAAGTGAAAAATATTGAAAAGACCACACCAAGAGCCCATAGATGTGCAACGCAGCAAAACTAAAAAGCCAAGTGAATAAAAATTAAGCAAACAGAATTGCAAATATTAAACAAATTATAAATAATTAATGATGAGAAAAAGGAAAATTGCAAACAGCTATTAAGTAGAAAAAGATAAAGTATGAATCCAGAGCTCTCTCTCTATATATATATATTGAAGAAACAAGCAATTATTGGAAAAAATCTTGCTGAAGTTATATAAGTAAAACTTTCTTACTTGTCCAATTTCATTTTTTATTTTATTTGTTTAACATTTTAATAAAAGTTATGGTAAAAATTAAATTCTTATTTTTCATATACTTGAGAGTAAAGACATGTTTTTTTTATAGATCCAATTTTGTTTAAACCTGTGTTAAAAACCGTTATGATTTTCAATAGTTAGTAATTTATCAGATCATTTTAATGAGTTCTAAATGCCATTATGAAATTTTCTACAATTTTGGAAAAACTAAAAAGAATTTTTTTAGGTTTTTAAAGGAAAGATTTCTACAAAATGAGATATTTCTACATCAGTGAAGAAATATTTTAAAAATCTGGGGCACCTAATATATAGCACTCTATGACCTTGGAATACTTCGTAAAGATAGTGTGAACAAGCTCAACTTAAGGGTTCACAGATTTTAAGCATGGCCCAGTATATACATCAACACCTTCTTAGGTGAACACTATTAAAAATCAAATGAATATAAAATGTAGCACTTCTTCAGATAGAATATTGTAATACGTAGGTTCTATTTAAAGGAATATCAGAAAAATGAATGAAACATTTTCAAATTTTTAACCATTGGCAAAAGTTTAGCTCAAGTTCATTTTAAAAATTAAAGTTAAGACTTTTAAATCAATTTTAATGAAATTTGACTCAGACTTTACTTTTAGTTTAGAAGAAAATCATTTAATTCTAGCACACTTGAATTTTATGACACATAATACATCAAATCAACAGCAAAAGCACATTTCAGTAGCTTAAATTTTTTCTTGCAATTTTATGAAAATTTCTTTTTTAATTCATAACATCCGAGTTAAAAAAAAAAAAAAAAAAAGATAACATTTTCACTGAAGGATATTTTATGTGGATGTCCAAACTTGCAACTCTAAGTGTTCAATGCATTTTTATTTATTTAATTAATTTTTACTTTTTAATATTATTAAAAACATTTTTTGCAGTTTGTTTGTATCACTGTTAGTTAAAGCAAAGAACTTGGATTTTAATAAGGTTACTTAGATCATTGCAAACTGATCCAAAAGTGGATAATGTTTACTTAGCAGAAGAAATTCAACTGTTTAGCCCTTTTATTCAATTAAAGTTAGAGTTTTGTTGAATTTTTTTATATTCTTACATAGATAAATTAAGTCAAACTGTTTGAAGAAAAGCACAATAAGCCTTCCCTGTTTGGACTAAAATAAGTTCTCGCTTTGAAACCTATTAAACAATTTTCAATTCACTTTAGATTATGTGAATACCAAAGTTCAGATTCAAATTATTTAAAAGTAAACTGCCTTACTGTCTATTTTTTTTTTATTTTAAAGAAGTGTAAAATATCTTTTCTCTTTTGAGTGAAAAAAAGGGGAGTGGGATCTTCAAATGTGCCTTTGAAGTTTTACATACGATAAAGAAACCAGAAAAGTATTAGTATTTAAAAAATTATCTTAATAATAAAAAAAAAGCAAAAAAAAAAAAAAAAAACTGGAAGCACTAGTAAAGTGTAGAAATGTAGTAAGCACTAGTAAAGTTGAAGTTTTGTAGAGTATGTAAACATAACGTAAAATATAAATTCAGTATATTTCAACTGAATAGTTAAAAAATTCTGGGTTTCAAAAATCACACCTTAACAGTTTTTAACCAAAATATTTTGCATTCTAGCAACAGCTAGTATGGTTTTACATAAAATAACTGAAACAACTGCTTCAGTTCCTAGACATCAGAAGTATTCTAAAAATGTTGACCATCATGATAACAGAATAACAGAAATATCATAAACAATTATGCATTATGGGTCAGTTATATAATCATGCAAAAGGAACAAACTTTTCATACAAATGTGTCGGGTGAATTTTGACAATTTAGAGAAAATATACTCAAAAAAAAGATAGCTATAATAAAGTAAATCTACTTACAATGAATACTTGATTTATCAAGAACTAATACAAAATATTTCTATCCACTTTCTGTCTTATCAGATCAAACATTCTGTAACTATGCATATCAGGAGTTGCAACTTTTTTATTTTTTAAATCTAATGTGAAAATCGGTGTAATGGTTTTAAGAACCTTCTATCTCATCAGAACTATTAGAAATTATTTTTAAAAATAAATAATATTAAAAAAAAAAGATTTAAAAAAAATAGTTTTAGAAAATTAAAAGTAACATGCTGTTTATCCAAAACTTTTAGGAGGAAAAAAAAAATCAAAATTTTTTAATGATATTAGTTTTTTTAGTGCATTTTAACATTTGAAAAAAACCTTAATGCAACTTATAAGGATATAACTTTTATCATACTGATAATCATGGAATGCAATTACCATAAAATCACAGTAGTATAATTGAAAAGGTAAATCAGTACCTTGATTTTCAAAAATCTATTAAAAACTTTAAATAAAATATACCAATGTACCGCAGGGCAGTAGCATGTATTAGGTCTCTCCAAGCATACACTTGAGTGATGTTCTCAAAATCAGAAAAAAAATCTGATGGATTGCCCATAAGCTCAAAACCAGGATGCAGGTCATTTTTCCACAGAGCAAAAATTAATTCATCAAGAAACGTAAAATTGTATACAGCATTCAATTTGGGCAAAATTCTGAAAAAATTACAATACAAGGATTTGAAGCATGTATTTCTCAAAATAAGTTATGCACTAATTATATGAAAATAAATTTAAACCATTTTTAAATAAAATCAGTTAAATGGAAAATGAAAAAGAAAACTCAGAAAAGTAACAAGGAAAATATAAATACGAGGGCGAGTCAAATGAAAGTGAGCCAACCTACCCTGCGCAATAATGGCTCAGTCCATCAACCGCGACGCATGCGCGCAGCACACAGGCAACCCTCATTTACAAAAGTGATACGTAAGTGTGAGGATAATAGTTCTTTAATGTTCCCATAATCCGGGTTGAAATCGGTTCGTGACATAATGGACGCTCCAAGAGATGAACAGCGTGGTGTGGTCAGGTTTTTGACTGCTGAAGGTGTTTCCCAACACGAAATTAGTCGCCGTATGGCTGCCGTGTACGGTGAACATTGCATTTCATTGGCCACTGTGAAGCGTTGGTGCAAACGGTTCAAAGAAGGACGTGAAAGTTGCAAAGACGATCCAAGACCGGGCCAAAGCCACCGTGCAATCACCCCCAACACAATTGCACAGGTTGATGAGCTGATTAGACAAGAACGGAGGATAAGCATCGATGAACTGGCAGAGCATGTGAACATCAGTCACGGTTCGGTTCACACCATAATTCATGACCATCTCGGTTATCGGCTCTTGTGTGCTGAATGGATGCCCAAGATTTTGAACGACCGCCAGAAGACAGAGAGGTTCGGCGCTGCCTTGACTCATCTGATCCGGTATCACAATGAGGGTAACGACTTCTTGACTGCAATTGTGACAGGGGACGAATCATGGTGCCACCACTACGAGCCTGAAACACGCCGGCAGAGCTTACAGTGGAAACATTTGAATTCGCCACCCCCAAAGAAAGCAAAGGCCGTCATCTCCGCAGGTAAGGTGCTGTTGACTTTTTTTTTCGATCGTCAGGGGCCATTACTGATCGAATTTGCTAAACCTGGAGAGACTATCAATAGTGCCCGATATTGCGAAACGCTGGATCGCCTGCGTGTCTCTATCAAGAACAAACGACCCGGAAGATTGACGAATGGGGTCATCTTGCTGCATGACAATGCCCGTCCCCACGTCGCTGATGTGGTTAAGACAAAACTGGCGAAGTTCAAGTGGGAAACGCTGCATCATCCGCCCTACAGCCCCGACCTGTCGCCTTGCGACTTTCACATTTTCGGGCAATTGAAAAAACACCTAAAGGGAACCAGATTCGTGTCGGACGATGCCGTGAAGGAGTCAGTTTCAGAATTTTTGAAGCAGCAACCCAAGGAGTTTTATGAGAATGGAATCACGCGACTCGTTAGTCAATGGGACAAATGTTTAAATGCCCATGGTGATTACTTTTAAATAAAGTACTCCTTTTGTCATATATTCGCATTGGCTCACTTTCATTTGACTCGCCCTCGTATCCTAACTTGAATTTTCGATACTAAAATCTACAACCACAGACATGACAGGACAATTCCTTTATTTAAGGTATTTTTGGATGGTGGTAAGACTCCTAGATGCAAACTTATAAAACCTCAAGAAGGGGAAAAATGATTATAAAAGGAAAAAATTGACAAATTTCACATCAATATTTTCAAAACATTTTGTGACATGTAAATCATTGCAAAGGAAAATAACCAAACAGTTTCTCAGAAAATTATTTTTAAGCATTATTGCCAAAAACAATTAAACATAATTCAAGGAAACTTCAACTTTTTATTTAAATAAAAGTACAAAAATATGCTAGAGTTCTGGAAATCTGAGAGGTTTCATTTAATTTCAAATGCTTAATCTATATTTCAAGGTATTTTTAATAGCTAAAAATAATTTGAATTAGAATCTGCAAATCAAAATCTTTTGCTATTGTAAAACTTCCTTAGCTACATGCAATAAAGTAATGAGAAGTTGGTGTCAACAACTCACCAAGAGGCACGCAATATCTATTGACTACTAGAAATGAAATAATAGATGCCTTAGAGATAATGATAGATGAATGACTTTAAATTAACACTATTTTGAAAAGAAGAACAAATAAACAGTTCTTTTGGAATATTCGACAGCAATAAACAAGAAAAGTACAATACTTGATGCTGTACAAGTCGTATATATGAAATTTTAACCTTCTAAATCAATGACTAACCGCTTTTGTGCTATGGGAGGAATTTATGTATGCATCCACATACCGACAAATGTCATCACAAAACTTTTCAAAACGGATTCGGGAGTAAAAATGCATTTTTTGATTACTTACAAATATCCACGCCATTATATGTTTAGGCATTATAAAAAAAAATAATTAAAATGAAAATTAATGCTCAAATTTGAGAGACAAAATTTTCATGAACACAATTACTATTTTTTGGCAAATTAATGGATCACCTAATACACACATTATTTAGTTGTGATATTAGTTGTGAGTAGTTTGTGATATCAGAGTGCAGTCCTCAGAATTTTTAATTCATTTTAGCAAAACAGACTTCTCAGTTTTTGTTAACTATGCCAGAGAAATATCCGAAACAAACACTGAAAAGCTCACCACCAGCCAACGTTAATTAGGATAAAACAAGTACTGAAAAAGAGGCGGTAAGCCTAAAATTTTATTTAGTGGTAGAATATTTTGTATTTTCTTAGTGCATTACTAATATTGTATTTTGTACTAAGATCAATACACGAAAAAAAAAAAAAACTAAAATAGCTTTAGATTATAAATCGGCAGACATGCTTCAGAGGAACACTAAATTTTTAGACTGTAAATGAAACAGCAACCATTGTATGACAAACACACTTACATTTCTCAAAATAATATTTTTAAAAATGCCCTAAAACCAAAGACGTTCTTATACAGTGCTCCATGCCTTCCATGAAGGGTATGGAAGCAAGGGTATGTGCCTGTGCCATCGGTTTAACTGGCATATACCCTGGCAGGTGGTATGATTTGGCACTGTTGTACTTAGAGATGGGAACGGTTGAGAAAAACCGGAAAATTCGAGGGAAAAACTGGTTTTTTCCTGAAGGAGTTTAATTTCACTTGTGAAAAATTGAAAATTTATTTTCTGAATACATAAAACAATGTATTCAAAGATTACATTTTTTACATTCCAGTATCTGTTTTATTTAAAACCTGTTTTGTGTTCAGCATCCCACACAAAAGCAATAACTTTGATCATGCAAGCTGGTAGAATAATTTAAATTCCTTGTACACCAAAGTATTATTTGCTTCTTTTCGCACTAAAACAGCAATGTATACACAGGACAAAATCAGCATATCAGTATTATTAATTACTGGAAATGCTAAAGCAAAAATTACAATTATATTTTCCTTTAAAGGGTGTGTTTATAAGTAAACAAATGTATATAAATGATTGTAATGGTAAAATTTTAAAAAGTAACTTTCTGTTTAAAACCTAAATTGAAAAGAAAAGGAAAAAAAAGAGCTAATTTTCGCCCCCCCCCCCCAAAAAAAAAACTCATTGAACTCAGAAAAGTCACATCTTGTTCAAAATTAATGGTTGAATAATGATTAGAATAACTTGGAAATTTTTTTTGCCGTTTCAAAGTTAGAAAGCTATTAGCTAATATTTAAAAATAGGTAGGAAGTTAGGTAGGAGGGCCATTCCACGGAAAAAGATAATTTAGTCCCGCACGTGACACTTCATATACTTCATAAAAAATAATAATTTAAAAGGATGATGAACTAAATTTTGTTGCTTAAGAAATCACGAACACATGTGTGACTTATTCAGTAAGTTACTGCCCTATAGCCAGGGCTAAGGCAGAAATACATGAAATACACCGCCAGCTAAGTCAATTCCAGGCAAGGACTGCAGTTTTGTGCTTATTAGCACTCATTAGCCCGGCATAGGAAAGTGACTGAGCTGCAGGTGGAAAACCTCTTAAGGAAGCCAAGAGTGCCAAACAAACTGGTAGCTAATACAGAATTAGCACTGACCAGATGATTGACCGAAGCAATGGTTCGGATCAACTCGAAGATTGAAGGCAAGGCAGGAAAGTGACTTGTGTCAGTCACTTTCCTATGCCGGGCTGATGAGTGCTAATAAACACGAAACTGCAGTCCACCGCTGTAATTGACTGAGCTGGCAGTGTATTTCATGTATTTCTGCCTTAGCCCTGGCTATAGGGTGGTAACTTTCTGGATATACCTGCCTGGCCTTCAATCTTCGAGTTGAACCGAACCATTGCTTTGGTCATTCGTTCGGTCAGTGCTAATTCTGTATTAGCTACCAGTTTGTTTGGCACTCTTGGCTTCCTTAAGAGGTTTTCCATCTCCAGGTCAGTCACTTTCCCACGCCAGGCAGATAAGTGATAATAAGCACGAAACTGCAGTCCTTGGCTGGAATTGACTGAGTTGGCAGTGTATTTCATGCATGTGTGGCTTCTTAAGCAAAAACTTTCTTCAAACATTATTTCTTTTTTATGAAATATAGGAACCGTCACATGTGGGATAAAATGACCATTTTCAATGGAATGGGCACATACATATTTTTTTTTCAATGGTTGAAATAATTATTTCTAAACTAATGAGATGTTTCCTTTACTTTGGAACCAAAGCTTTCAAAATCTACAATTTGTTTCGTCATTGCTTTAATACACAAGCAAAAATGTTAGCTTATTCGTAAGCAAATTACCAGAGGCTGACTTTGGATGTCCCATACGTGATGCATGTAAATAAATTTTATTTTAAATAACAAAATTGTTTAATAAAAATATAATTGTGTCAGGAGTATCTTTGTGTCAAATGTAAAGATTAAAAAAAGTGCTTACCCCTTTTTCATTAAAATATTAAGGCTCTTCCATACCATCCATCTTGGTTTTCAATGCTAGTGCTTTCTCTGCGGGAAAATCTGCTACAAATTCTAAGCATAACACGAGAAATTATTGGAATATTTTCATGCGGTTTGTTTTAAGCGATGGCTATGACACAGAACTAGTCATGTGCTTTTTTGATTTTTCTGTGGTGATTTTGAAACATTTTAAAACTTTAAATGACTATTTTCACACATTTTAAAAACGATATGAAAAAACTGAAAAAGGGGCGAGGGAAATTGAACATTTCTATTTAAAACCATATTTTAAGTTTGTTTCTGATACAATTTGTTTGTTTAATATTCTCCGCATAGTAAAGCCTTGTTTTTGAAAAATTGTGAAAAACTGTCGAAATCACGCCTTCCATCAGACCCCACCCATTTCGTCTCACTTTGAGGGACTCTCTTCTCCCCTCTGCCTCAAGTGACAGGACATCTCTTGTGGTTTCCGTTCTTACCAAACAAGTTCTTTTTAGGAAGTCGAAACTGCTGACTAATATGTAAACACGCCAAAGAAAAGCGAATTGAGATGAGAGCAAGCTTTGATTTGGGGGACCAGAAAGTAATGTCATCTTATTCAAACATTTTTTTTTAAGTTTCTATTAGTTCAAAATATTTTATTTAATGACAAATGAATGTTAAAAAAAAAAACTTATATGTTTTCTATATTTTGGATGAAAAAAAAAAGCAGATCTGATCATTTGAGGCTTGCAACATAGTCTCGGCAACATTTTGAGTTTTATTTGACTTCTTTTACTACATCGATTCAAACGCACATTTCTTTTTTTTTCTTTTTCGAATTCTATTTGATAACTTTCCGAAGTTATTTCATAAACTTTTATTAAATAATTTATTTTTTAATACTGTCTTAAAATTAGTATTGAAATTACTAACACATTACATTTAATCCATGTTTTTTATGATAGGCATAGGTTTCAGATTACATGCTCAATCATGTGATTTTAAAGGCATTTTTAACCTGGCTCAAAGTTATCCTGGCAGAAAGAGTATCTTTGAGCCATGTGAAATGTGATTTCAATATGTGATTTCAATAAAAGTAGTGCTACTTTACACCAGAAGAATAAAATTGTTAAAATATCAAGGTGTCAGTGATTTAAATGAATTTAAATTGGTGGTTTTAATTCTGAATGATTTTCTTTTTACTTTACTTTACTTCACTTTTCTTTCTTTTTTTTTTACTTTACTTCACTTTTCTTTTTTTTTTAACTATTCTTTCTCAACCCCCCCCCCTTTTTTTTGTTTTAAATTAAAAAAATTTTGAAACTGGTCCTTATATGGTCTGTGAATTCTGCTATGCACCAGAAGTCATCCACCCGAGACAAAATACTTCATAACGATTACAATTTGCATGCTAAAAATATATTTTATTTACAGACTTACGTTTTCAGCTGTAGGGTCAGGCGAGGGAATTATAGATAAAAAAACCATAACATCTTACTATTTTCTAAAGTATAAAAGATAAAATGATTTGATTTGGCATGAAGTAAGCTAAAATAATTTAGAAACTAGTCAAATAATCCCTTTACATAAAAATGCATTGTTATTTTATTATGACTGACCAAGAATTACTCCAGATTTGGGAAATTCGGGTCACACATGGGATAAATATGGATCACCTTCTGTTTTTAAAATGATATATGCATCAAAAGTAATTGAATATTCTGAATTATTATTTATTAGCCCACAAAGAGATTTTTTAATGAAAAAATGTTTCGAAATAACTCAGTATAATTGAAATAATTTGATGTTTCTATTACTAGTTAAATACAATTACTTTTTGCTCTTACTTTAAGCCCACAATTCTGGGAAGAAATTTCTTTAATATTTGCTTGCTACTTTCATCATGTTACTATCAACGACAAGGTCTTTTTTTTAAATATTTCAGTTAACTCGGGAGAACATGGGCCCTAACAAGGAAAAATCTGGGCAAGGATTACTTCACACATGAAATGCCAAAAAGTACTATCAAACTAAACAAATTGAAAGTGTCTATAAGATACATATTAAACTACATTGATAGCCTCAAAAACATTACCGAAAATCCAATGTTTACTTCTTTGGAATAGAGATAAGATCAATGGCTATATTTGGGGCAACTGACAATTCGTTATGTTTGTCACTTAAGCGTTCAATTCATGAATATATGTGCAGCATATGGAGCACATGATCATATCCCGCCTCGATACTCCGATGCCATATCATATGACATTTCTCTTTGTGAATTTGACAACTACATAAATTAGGCTACAAGAACAATAAACGACTTTTTTATACTAGTAACCTACAGTGAACCATGTAGAAGCAAAACTTCCAGCAAAACAAGAGCATGCAGTTTTTACTTCACTCTTCAGTAACAACTTTTGCTACACGTTTGCCTGGTTATTAAAAACTGCTTGTTGATAACACTTTATCATCAGTTTCTGAAGACGAGGAAGTCATCATCTAGCAAATTTTTTCTATACTACATCAAAAGATATACCCATATTCCAGAGGTAAAGGGGAAAGTTATTGCTGAGGCAACAGACTGGGAAACAAAGGGTATAATTTTGGGAGATTCAATGGTGCGTGAGGTGGGAAACTCAATAGGCAGAGTTAGACGTAAGGTGGCTAGATGTTGTTTGTCAGGGGCTCGGGTGAGAGATGTAAATAGGGTTCCTGAAAAGAAGGGGGTATTTAATAAAGAGGATGTAGTTACTTTGTGGGTGGGAACTAACGATGTAGGCCATAGTAACAACGATGAGTTTACAAAGGAATGGGATTCCCTGTTGGACAAAGCAACCAACTGTTCGGCAAATGTCCAAGTGGTTGGTTTGCTTCCCAGGTATGGAGTGCATAGGAGCTGGTTAAACCAACGGGCTAAGTGTATGAACCTGGTACTCAAGGAAATTTGCGTTAAGCGTAGTATCAGGTTTATTGATGTGTGGAGTAAATGCAAACGCGATTGGATTGCTAGGGATGGCCTGCATCTGAGCTCTACGGGGGTCAAAATGGTTAGTCGTTTGGTTTTAGAGGATTCAGAATCAAAAAACTAAGTTGGAATGGGGGGCCTGCTTTAAGGAGTAGAATTCGAATGGGTACTAACTATTGGGATTTTAGTAGAAACGGAAATATGGTGGCTAGTAAGAGAAAAGGTTTTAATAGTTGGGATTCAAATAATCATGCAGCATTAAATAAAGGTGAGATGGGCTTACTTAAGGTTTTTTATACAAATGCTCGTAGTATTAGGAACAAGATGGAAGAATTGAAAAGCATAACAATAGACGAGAGGTTGGATATTATTGGAGTTACCGAGACATGGGCTACCGAAAGTGATGATGATTTATTATCTATTGCTGGGTACAATTTGTTTAGACAAGATAGAGTAGGTAAAAGAGGTGGTGGGGTTTTATTTTATGTCAGAGACACTTTAACTTGCAATGAATTGGTAATTAATGATAAACCTAATGAGATTGATATGATTTGGCTGGAGTTGATTAGTAATAAGGGCAAAAAACTATGTTTGAGGAATATTCATAGGCCACCCAACTTAAGTCAGGGTCAAGACGAACAGATGTTTAGTATTATTAGTGACATTTCTAGCAAGGGGTCAGTCATCATAATGGGAGATTTTAATTTTCCAGGAATTGATTGGAATAATTTTTACCATAGTAATAGCAGAGAAGAGGATTTTTTGAAAGTAATTGGTGACTGTTTCTTAGATCAAATTGTAACTCAGGGTACTCGACAGGACGCGATTTTAGATCTAGTTTTCTGTGACATGGAAGGCTCTGTTCAGGGGTTATGTGTAGGGGAACACATTGGAGACAGTGACCACAACAGTATTAGGTTTGGGATTAAATTTGACATGCACAAAGTAGAGAATTTTAGGTTTGTGCCCAATTTCAGAAATACTGATTTTGTGGCACTTAGGCAGAGTTTGAAAGCAATTTTTTCTTCGGGATTGGACAATAGCGATGTGAATCTTCAGTGGGCAGAGTTTAAGGAAAAGCTAGCGAAAACGGTTGGGGATCATGTTTCTTTTAGGAGAAAGGGTGTCAACACTAAAATTTGGCCAATGTGGTTCTCCAGGGAAACTAAAGACGCTCTAAATTACAAGCAAGCTGCTTTTCATAGGTTTAGAGAAACTGGTCACAGTGCAGATAGGCTCCAATATTGTAAGGCAAGGCGTAAATTTAAGTATTTGGTACGGATTCAGAAAAGAGAGTTGGAGCAAAGACTGGCAGATAACATAAACAGGAATCCTAAGGGGTTTTTTGCATATGCTAATTCGGGGAAAGTTCGAAATAGTCATATTGGGCCACTGGTTGATGAGCACGGAATTTTAATTCAGGACGATAGTGATATAGCTAATGTTCTTAATAACTTTTTTTCAAGTGTTTTTAACGATAATTGTATCTCAACAGTTGACACCAACAAGACACAAGCTATAGTACAGCTTGAGGACTTAGTATTTTCCAGGGATGACGTTTTACTTCATTTGAAAAAAATTAAAGAGACTAAGGCTCCGGGACCTGATAATATTTATCCAAAAATTTTAGTTGAATGTGCGGAGGAATTAGCAGATGTAATCGTAAATATTTTCAATGCTTCTTATAACTCGGGGACAGTGCCAGAGGACTGGAAGCTGGCTAACATTACACCGCTCTTCAAGAAAGGGTCTAAAGGGAGTGTGGGAAATTATAGACCTGTGAGTCTAACTTCGGTGGTTTGCAAAATTTTTGAAACATTGATAAAAATTAAGATAGTAAATTTTCTAGAGACTAATAATCTATTGACTAGTTTTCAGTACGGTTTCAGGAAAGGTAAATCTTGTGCAACTAATTTATTACATTTCTATGACAAAGTTACCATGGCTTTGGACAATAAGAAGCCTGTAGATGTTGTTTACATTGATTTTCAAAAAGCTTTCGATAAGGTACCGCATGTTGCTCTACTTAGCAAATTAGCTGATATTGGAATAGGAGGGAAAACTTTCATTTGGGTAAAAAACTGGCTGACCGGAAGGAAACAAAGGGTAGTTGTAAGGGGAAATTATTCTAATTGGAGTGAGGTTTTAAGTGGAGTTCCTCAAGGATCAGTGTTAGGACCTGTTTTGTTCATTGTTTTTATGAACGATATTCACAAAAATATTTCTGGGAACATGAATTGTTTTGCTGATGATGTCAAAGTTATGGGGACTGTAGAAAATGAAGAACAAGCAAAACGGCTGCAAGAGGATCTAGATCATATTACGGAGTGGGCTGATAAATGGGGTATGGGTGTTAATGTTGGGAAATGTCAAGTGCTACATTTAGGGCATGGAAATAAGCGTACAAGTTATTATTTGCAAGGTTCAGTCATTAGTCAGGCAGACAAAGTTACTGATCTGGGGGTCTTAATAAGTCAGGATTTAAAGTTTAGCCAACAATGCAGCATTGCTAGTTACAAGGCCAATAAGATGCTTGGGTTTATCAATAGATCTATTTCAAACAAATCTAAAGAAGTTCTTCTGCCCTTATATAGAAGTTTGGTAAGACCTCATTTGGAGTATGCTGTTCAGTTTTGGTCTCCTTATCTTAAGAAATACATTAATGCATTGGAAAGGGTTCAAAGGAGAGCTACAAGGCTAATAAATGGACTTTCTCACTTAGACTATGATTCCAGGCTTAGAAGGCTAAAAATGTACAGTCTTGAGCAAAGAAGAGACCGAGGGGACATGGTTCAGTTGTTTAAATTTATTAAAATGAAAGATGTTAAAGGGCTGAAGTTTAGCACTGAAAACAGGACAAGGGGTCATTGTTTTAAGCTATTTAAATCTCAGGCTAACATGGATGTTAGGAAAAATTATTATTTTAGCAGGGTAGTGGAACCTTGGAACAGTTTACCGGAAGGGGTGGTAATGAGTAACGGAGTAGATAGTTTTAAGAGAGCCATTGATCTTCACTGGGGATTGTAAATTGACTAGGACCAGTCTAGCTGGGCCCAGAGCCTGTTGCTGGTCGTCACTTTTGTATTTGTATTTGTATAAAAAATGACTTAATTTGTCTGCATGATCTTATTGGGCAAATCCACTTAGCATATACACTGGCCTCAAAAAGTTAAGGTACAACATGTTTTTTGAAGCTCACCATGAAAAAAAGGGCAGTATAGTCGAGTCCCGACTTACGGGAGGGATGCGTTCCAAGACTCCTCGCGTAAGTCGAAATTTAGCATTGTGGAAAAATATGTGTGTATAAATTTTTAGAAGCATATCAAATTCTTTTAGACACTTATAAACACCCCTCAAACTGCTTTGTAGCATTTCCCAACTGTACGCTACAGTTTCTTACATAAAGAACTGAACTTTTACTGTATTTAAAAAATAAATTTTTTTTTATTCAACATGAAATACTTAAGATGCACAAAATGAATGGTCAATGGGAGGGAAAGACATAAAATAAAACAACATAGTATGCACAGTATTTAGTAATAATAAAATGCTGTACTATAACAGTACTTAAACAGTAGATACAGTAACAATATTTATGAGTTAAAACATCAAGATAATGATGATTTATACTTTATTATCAGATCGTTATTCAGATCTAATACATTTTTAAATATGGTTGCTTTGCTTTTTCTTTTATAACGTTTCAATTTGTGCCAACAGCTCCTCTTCCTCATTTCTTTAATCCACAATACAAGATCAACTTTCATTTTCATAATATTTACTTTGCTAAACAGCTCAGCAAGTTTCAATATTGAAATTAAGTTCTAAAATTTTACGGATATCTTTTTGTTTTGAACTTTAATTGTACGTATGGAAGATTCACTCATACTTATGGTCGCTTTACCGTCAACGTTTTGTAGTTGCTCAAGCATATCGAGAATCTTAGCTTTTACTTTTTTTTTTTAATCAAAAACTTTCTTTTTCTTCTTATCTTCACAAACTTTAGATGAAGGTACCATTATATTTCATCAACTTTAATATGTAGAATGAAAAAAATAAATAAATGAAAGATGCTGAATGGTTATTTGATACACTAACACGACACGTAGACTAGTTTGGTATTGGAACTTTCGCTGTCAGTGATGCTTAAAGGGATGTAATAACATTCACAAAATCAATATTTAGTAGCCAATATAAAGTTGATACTTCTTTCCAAAAAATTCGTGCTGTGGACAAAAAATTCACGTTAGCTCTAAAATTTGTTACTTATAAAAAATTCGAGTTGTAGCCATTTCGCGTAAGTCGAATCGCGTTGTAGCGGGAGTCGACTGTATCAATAAAATGCATAATTTGCATGATTGATAATAACGAACTTTAAAACCATTTGTGAAAAAATGCTAGCTGCCAATTTTTTTATAGAAAAAACGTATCTTTACGAGTGAGAAAAAAAAAATGCAAATATCAAGTTTTTGTACTTTTGTGTGTAAGGTGTGTTGATTTTCAACTGCTGTAGACAGTTTCAGTGACAATAGTGACTGTTACGCAATTTTTCAACAGAGAAAAACTAATTTTGAGCATTTTTTTGATAAATATGCATAAAGAAGAAGGAGGAAATCACAGTTTTAATAACCATCTGAAAACTTTGCTACTGTGATTAGAACATTTTTTAAGCTTGTAATAAATAAATAAATACAAATATATGCTGATGACTTATTAACTGAGCTGTCTCCATAACTGCAATATAATTTTTAACACACAAGTGTGTAACAAATGACGAATAAATACCTTTGCGCTGAAAATTGCAAATTACTGCAGACACGTATTTTGGTGTTACAAGGAACACCGTTTTCAATGCAAAGAAGTGTGAGCTTCTGGATGAAAAGTCATCCAAGAAAAGCAACACGGTGGAACAGGAGCTAGTATAAATACCAAAAAATAGAAATTTAACAAAACAAAAAAGACAAAATGACACCTGGAGCCAAAATTTATTATATAATTCCATCAGGAAAAAACAGTTAAATAATATAAATTTCCAAGGAAACCCATAACCTCCAAAAATGAAACCACTGAATAAATTAGCAATAAATTTATTGGCGGGTAAAATTAAGTATGGAAGCAATGTAACAAATGGAGAAATGGAGAAAAGAACAGAATAAAGGATAAACAAATTGGATTTAGTTGATCACAAAACGAAATAAGAAAGCAAAAAAAAAATGAAAAAATAAAAGTAAGAAATGCACAGACGTTTACATAAAAAATAGTAAAACTAAACCAATTTAAAAAATGAAGAACACACAGAAGAAAAATACCGAATTGCAGTAAGATTGTTAATTAAATCAAACTAGTTCCTCAGAATGTGGAAAGATTCCAACACATTGGGGCATTTTTTGATAGTTTGATAAGATTTAAAATCAAAAGAGGGATTCAAATCCCAACAGTGTTGAGCAATACTGGATTTATTCAGCTGTTGTTCTTTCACATAACTTGGATGTTCTTTTAAGCGAAATTTTAAAGAACGGCGGGTCTGTCCGATGAATATGAGTCCGCAATTGCAAACAATTTTATAAATCCCACAACAATTAAGAGGGTCAATAGAATCTTTAATAGAAGAGAATGAAAGTTTATTAATGGGGGAAAACACCACTTGGAATTGGAATCGCTTCAGAATCTTACCAACCTGAAAACTAACACCAGGGAAGGAAGGCAAACAACCAAATTCTTAGTGTCAAAAGTTCTATTAAGAACAATATTTTGAGATTTTTTTTTGCAAAGTTTTTAATAAATGGAATCAACTAAGGTGGGTGAATAATCTCTATCAACAGCCACAGCGCTTAAATAGTAAAGTTCCCCATTAAGATGTTTTTTTGTTTTGTTAAATTTCTATTTTTGGTATTTATACTGTCTCCTGTTCCACCGCGTTGCTTTTCTTGGATGACTTTTTATCCAGAAGTTCACACTTCTTTGCACTGAAAACGGTGTTCCTTGTAACACGGATACACCTGTCTGCAGTAATTTGCAATGTTTGTGCTTCAAAACGTTGGTTAATTGATTATTTTAATACAAGTGTATATTTTTTTTAGAGCAATGCATTTGGAATTATTCACATGGTGGTTTTGTCTAGTTTGAATAATATGATTGATTTAGTTTGGTTGGGTATCAATATTTTAGATTTCATGCATTTCCACTTTTTTTTGAAGGTATTTTTGCCACAGGTGCTTTTTTAAGTAGATTACTTACACTTATGAGCATAAAGCATTTCTGGGTCATTTTCTCTAAACAGCGACATTCTTTTTCTTGTTCCAAAAATGACAAATTGACAATGTCACATGCAAGGAAGAGAAATGACCACAATCACTACTTTTTGCAAAAAACCACATTGAATCATTTTAAATTTTATTACAATAGTGTTTTCTTTTACAAGTTAGATTACAATACCTGCAGTAAAATGTATTATTTCCTCTAACGATAATTCCCCTGTCACTATCTGTGCCATTCCTTGCCCAGTACAAATGGTGCTGTTTAGGGAAAATGACCTTTCTATGTACAGTGACAAAAAAAAAAAAAAAACAATAGGAATAATAAAAACGAAAACTGGAAACAAATACAGTAAACTTCCGATTATCGGCAATCAGATTATACAAGGTCCGGATTATCCGCGGATATTTTCACATTTTTTTAAAAGCATTTTTATCAGTCATTAAATGTTTTTTAACTTATGATTGTTATTGTTTGTTTTTAGCTGTTACAGATATATAATTTTTACATTGAATGTTAGTATATGTAATGTAGCAATATTTTAAGCTATAATTGAAATGTATGTGTGTGAGTGTTATTCATATTAGCTATTGTACAAAGTAATATCGTTTTTTTGCCTATTATTCGTATTATTTCTGCGGTTTTCGCTTATCCATAGTTATCGTGCCACCCTATTTCGCGGATAATCAGGAGTTTACAGTTAGTATAAATGACTTAGCTATGTACAAAAATTAAAAGTGTTTAAAAAGTTTGATACATAAAACAGAACATACTGTACTTGAACTAATTCCAGCATCCAATGTATACGAATTATTTCAATGCCATTGTGAGGCAGAGACCCAATGTGAAATAAGTTTTGTTTCATGTCTGCTGATAACAGGAATTTAAATGATTCATTATGAGGATCAGGAGGGCTATGAATAACAAGAAAACATTATTGTTTTACCTGTTTCACATTAGAATCAAATAATCATACTAAAAGAGAAAATATTTTTAAACAGTAAATACAATCACCAAACACAATTTTTCATATTTAACAAAGCACAGTAGAAGTAAAAAGTATTAGTGGTTTAGGGAACATACAAATATATCAGTAATTTAAAGATAGACAAGATATTAATATTTCTAACCAGAGAGCAATTGCTTCTCTGAATCTACAATAAAAAAGAGCTCTTGCATTTTCAAATATTTTTGAACTTAAATAATAATAATAAAAAAAAAGAGAATGAAACAAATGGAATCGGAAACAAATTTAAGATTTATAAAATATTTTGAAAATAAAAAGGATATTATAAGTTTGGGAAATATTTATGCTGAAACAATGTACGAGGGCAAATCAAAAAGTCTTTGCGCCTATTTTTTATTCATCAAAAACAGGTACCTATAGCTATTTACAAACATACATAGCGTGCTATGTACCTTTACATTATTTCTCCACATAGTCACCATACCGGTTCAGACATTTGTCCTATCGCATCACAAAATTAGAGATGCCCCTGTGGTAGAATTCTTCCGGCTGCTGTGGAATCACCGTCGGACCACGTTCTTGGCTTCTGTCCTGCCAGAAACTTCTTCAGTGGTCCGAAATCATAAAAATCACTAGATGCAATGTCTGAACTGCAGGCGCATTTCTCTGTCAATCGCTATGGGCTTTTGTCCCTTGCTCCTTCCAAACAAATAACACTTCGCTGCTCTTAAGCTGCGGACGTCTGAAGAACAACTGTCATTTTAAATGACTCATAGCAGCTCGGCTAATCGGAGCAAAAGGCACATATGGCTGGTATGGTTCAAGGAATGGTCACTCTTGGGAATATATATGTTCGCTTTGTATTCACAGTCATATTTTGGCTTCAAAAAATAGGCACAAAGACTTTTTGATTTGCCCTCGTAAATTTATCAGTTTGTTAAATTGTAAATTAAACTGATAAATTTACAAAATTTAGCTAGTACATTTGTGAATTTATGAGTTTGAGAGATCTTTTAAGGTATTATAAAGCAAGTAGCTGACAAACATTTTAATACCTTTCAAAAGTACAAATCTTTTTTTTTTTTAAAGATACAACTATACCAATACTCATAAACATTTCAACTTCATTTTATTTAAAATTATGTTTCATTCATGGAAATTTTATTATTTTTTCCTTGAAAAAAAAAAGGGAGGGAGTGATTCTGAACAAAATAACAAAGTAAGTTTTACCAGTCAAACTACATACACAAAGATTTATCTTTGAAATGATTCAATTATTTTTTGAAGGAAGAGACCAATGATATTCTTGGCCAGTACATTTTGCAGCAGTTGACAGTTTTATTTTTCACCACATTGCAGGTGGACAGTAAAAATAATTATGCTCTGTTATGAGACGATAGTGGTAGCCTCCACAGGTTTTTTCTTTTCATTTGATTTCTTTATTTATGGTGTACACCTTCCCAGATAATCTTTATTTGAGCAAATACATATATCATGCATTCTTTTTCTCTGAAATGTGAACTTCAAACTTTTTTTTTCAATTCTATTGCTAGTTGTAGTTATAACTTATTTTTATATATTGACAACTCAGACGCTTTAATGATCTTTTCAGATTTATCAGTGGGTACTAATGACATCTTGCTACTGTTTTGAAAACAGAACTAACAGCCGAAGTTATTTGTAACACTTCTAGTTACAAATATACTGAGAGTTTTGCAAAGGGTATAAGCTTTTATAACATTACTTGTGCATTTTAATAAGCAAGTAGTATTCGACTTCAAAAGATTTAGGGGCTGATGTTTGCATTTGTGAAAATTATAAATTTACTTTTTAATTAAATCAGTAAATTATGGAAATTCCATATATAAATATAAAAAATAGTTACTACATGAAAGAAATATGAAAGCGATTGCAAATATAAGCTACAAGAATGCTGTGTTTTTAAATAGTAATGAAATAAAAGCATACACTTAAAAAAGAACAGTTTCTAGTTAGATCTCTAGCTATCTCTAATTTTAGTCATAAGGAAATTTTTAAACAGCTACATCAAATACATCAATGTGATGTTTAAATAACATTGTGCCCACGGGTGTTTGAAATTTGCTTTTATAAAAATTTTTATCAGCAAATTGTAGTGTATAAGTATGTTCATTTGAAATTTCTGTAAATGATAACACATACAGGATACAGAAATATGCTTTGAGCAATTTTTTTTTTCCTTTGATTCCACAAAAAAAGTTTTCAAAAATCATTTTGTTACCACATAATTCTTAAAAGTTGAAATTGCCCAAGATTTAAAAATAATCAGATTTTAGGCTGTTTTGATCATTGTTTTAACTATGGATAAGCTTATTTTCTTCCTATATAATAAAAATGCTGTGATTAATATTTCTTTAAAGATTTGAAAGAAAAAGATAAATAAATGAAAAAACATAAAAAAAAAAAAGAAAAGTACATTGATTCAGGTAAATTTAAATAGGACTCAAAGCCATATCTTTTCTATGACAACAGTACAAATAAGGCAAAAAATAATAAACATAAAACAAAAGTTAAATGAGATTTACCTACACAATTGATGATAAAAATGATATTAACGCATGCAAGTAACATCCACTCTAGTTCAAAACTAAATTTTCTTGGGCAAAGTGAGGAATCACGTCTACATGCCACTACCATGTGCAACTACCATACCATACTATGTCTTTATTTATAAACATAAAATTCATGAACATAAGATAGTAAAAATGAGAGAGAGAAAAATAAATACAATTTAGTACTTTGATTGAACATTGGTGAACAATAATGTGAAACAACCAACACGCATAGTTTCCAATATAAAACTAAAATGATGAGACTTAACACAAGAAAATTACTCAATCTTAAAAAGAATTTGAAGACTATAAGGTTACTGGTATTTAGAAACATTTTTAAGCGTCAATCAAATTATCTATTACATTAAAAAATAACTAAATAAAACGTAGGGTCATCATTAGCAAAGTAGAAGTAGGATTCAATACTTGAGCTTGGGTTGTCATGATGGAAAGGCTAAATTCTGAACTGTTCTGTGAAAATCAGATTAAACTAACATATACTTTAAGAAATTAAATTTAAAATGTAATTAAAAAAATCAGTTGAATTGTAATCTAGTTTTTCAGTCAGTCAGATTTCTGAAGAAAGGAGTTTAATTTCTTTTTCCGCAATCTTGATGAAAATCATTAAAAGAAAAAGTTTTCTTAAAATTACTCAAAACTTCCGAAATAACACTTTCTGGAATAAAATTTGTTCAATATAACTGTATCAAGTAATTTTATTATAGGATTTGTGGGACCATAGGTGCTATTTGTTGGTCATAAATAAAATAAAAAATATTAATACAGTGAAACCTGTGTAAGTTGACCACTTGCAATGCACTACCTTAGTGGTCAACCTATGCAGGTTGAATTGTATGATAAGATCTAATTCTGTGCCTGAAATAGCGGTCAACTTAGACAGGTGGTCAACTTCATAGGTTTTACTGTAGTATTAAAATAGAAACTGGTCCAACGTACCCCACCTCCCCCTACCGTGTTTTGGGATGTATCATACAGTAAAATATTTGTAAAATTTATGCATTGAAAATCATGGTGCTATGTTTTTACATTATGTTAAACTTCAAATTTTGTTTAATTGGCTCTAATTGAATAAGATTTGTGTGTAATCCATTATTTTTTTTTATATGCATATGCAAAAATTATAAATACAGTAATAATTGCATTAAAAATTTTATTTTTGTAATAAAAAGTTCATTTTCTAACTTTTATAATAATATAAAAAACAAAATTAAACAATGAAAAAAAATTCAATTTTTGGCCCATGTGTCTGAATATATGTCACAGTTAAGGAAGTACTTAAATTTCTAACTTATACAATATTTATTTTATTACAGAAAATATATTTAGAAGCTCACAAAAAGTAATACAAGTTTGTTCTTCATTGATTGAGACTACTAAACACATTTTTACCTATCATGAAAATATAACTAAAAATTAATAACAGAAATTTTGTCAAAATTCAACAACTGGATAACATTATGTTATTACACAGAAAACTTCCTACGACTTGCTGAGTCAATGACACATAGAGTTGTTGCACTTTGTCAAGCAAAAGTAGTTCTAACATAAAATTAGGAGTCTCATGACTTCTGTTACCTCAGTGAATATTTCTCAATTCATATGCAGGAGTGACACTTTTAAGCATATATTTGCATGTTTTTCCCCAAATTTTGAACTAAGTTTTAGTTTCCATATCATTTGAATATAAGGAACTGTATGTATGTATCACAATATGAAGTATCAACTTTCTAAGAAAAAATCCCGTATTTAAAAACATAATTTGTGCGTGTCGTATCAGGTCATACTCGCAACTGATTTATTTGTAAATTTTCTAGTACTGCAACCTCAATGAGAAATAATTGCATTCTGATTCGTTACCAATTTTATTTGAAAGGAGAGTTATTTTTTACAGAAAAGTAAATGCAACTAGACCTTACAATTTCCTAAAATACTAAATCTAGTAAAACTAAAAGCAATGAATAAATCAATTACATATAATAGTTGTTGAATTTAAAGAAAATAGGTGGTATGAGAAAAATACCAGTTGCACAAGTTCTCGGCAATGTTCCCGCTAAGGTTGTATTTTTCAAAAAATGCGAAAATACTATCACAATTATGAAAATCAAGTAAGGCATTTTCGCTTTTTTGCTCAAATACCTAAAAATAATGCAAAAAACCCTGCATGAGATAGGAAGTAAGCATGGCGACTTCAACGCAATCTAATTACAAATCTCACCTTAGATGTTTAAAATACTATAAAGTTCAACAAAAGTGGGCATTATGTATATCCTCCCAATAAATGCATTATTAGAAGGAGGGGGCTTGTATCATTTGAAAATCAAACTTGTGTTTTCTCAACGATAAGCATAATTTTAAACTTTTATGTCACATTGAAAAAGAAAAATAGCTACTGTGCATTTATTCCTTTAAAGATGTCATGGCTAAATTTTGAATGCAGTTATACAAATACAAATACAAAAGTTACGACCAGCAACAGGCTCTGGGCCCAGCTAGACTGGTCCTAGTCAATTTACAATCCCCAGTGAAGATCAATGGCCCTCTTAAAACTATCTACTCCCTTGCTCATTACCACCTCTTCCGGTAAACTGTTCCAAGGTTCCACTATCCTGCTATAATAATAATTTTTCCTAATATCCATGTTAGCCTGAGATTTAAATAGCTTAAAACAATGACCCCTTGTCCTGTTTTCAGTGCTAAACTTCAGCCCCGTAACATATTTCATTTTAATAAATTTAAACAACTGAATCATGTCCCCTCGGTCTCTTCTTTGCTCAAGACTGTACATTTTTAACCTTCTAAGCCTGGAATCATAGTCTAAGTGAGAAAGTCCATTCATTAGCCTTGTAGCTCCCAATATATTAATGTCTTTCTTAAGATAAGGAGACCAAAACTGAACAGCATACTCCAAATGAGGTCTTACCAAACTTCTATATAAGGGCAGGAGAACCTCTTTAGATTTGTTTGAAATAGATCTATTGATAAACCCAAGCATCTTATTGGCCTTGTTACTAGCAATGCTGCACTGTTGGCTAAACTTTAAATCCTGACTTATTAAGACCTCCAGATCAGTAACTTTGTCTGCCTGACTAATGACTGAACCTTACAAATAATAACTTGTACACTTATTTCCATGCCCTAAATGTAGCACTTGACATTTCCAAACATTAACAGCCATACCCCATTTATCAGCCCACTCCGTAATATGATCTAGATCCTCTTGCAGCTGTTTTGCTTGTTCTTCATTATCTACAGTCCCCATAACTTTGACATCATCAGCAAAACAATTCATGTTCCCAGAAATATTTTTGTGAATATCGTTCATAAAAACAATGAACAAAACAGGCCGTAACACTGATCCTTGAGGAACCCCGCTTAAAACCTCACTCCAATTAGAGTAATTTCCCCTTACAACTACCCTTTGTTTCCTTCCGGTCAGCCAGTTTTTTACCCAAATGAAAGTTTTCCCTCCTATTCCTATATCAGCTAATTTGCTAAGTAGAGCAACATGCGGTACCTTATCGAAAGCTTTTTGAAAATCAATGTAAACAACATCTACAGGCTTCCTATTGTCCAAAGTCATGGTAACTTTGTCATAGAAATGTAATAAATTAGTTGCACAAGATTTGCCTTTCCTGAAACCGTACTGAAAACTAGTCAATAGATTATTAGTCTCTAGAAAATTTACTATATCTAGAAAATTTACTTATCAATTGGAAAAGAAGCACATTAGCCCTGTTCATATGAAGCTTTTCTACTCCAGAAAAAACTTGCTTTTGACTGCACATGCCGGTTATTTCCCATGTAGATGGGGATCTTTCTTCCTCCTGGAGTAAATGCAGTATTTTTACTCAGAGAGCACTACACAAAAGAAGTTTGTTTACTAGCCGAGCACAGCCGCTAAGGAAGCTGGGTAAGATAGCTTTCTCGGGTACAGGGTACAAGCTCTTTTCGCTTTTGAACAGTGAATTTTCAAATTGTTTTTTTTTCGAAGCTGGAGCAGAGAAATCCGAGGTACAAAAGTCGCATGTGAAAATATTCATCATTTTAGCATTCTCTAAAGGATTTTTGCTAAAATTCTTTGGAGCTCAGTTCAGGGCCGCGCCAAGCCTGATCGGCGCCGTCGTGCAAAAGTCTTGTGAGCGCCTCTATGCTCTGGCGTTCAGGAAAAATATAGTTAACACCTGGAGGGAGGTTTTGTAGACACATATAAAATGTAAAAAGAAAAAAAAAGTTTGGCATTTAATTTATACAAAAAATAGTGTGTGAATATTTGTTTTGGAAAATGGCGTACATTTTTACTTCGCATCTCGAAATTGTTCCGAGTTCAGCAACTCCTCTGGTAAGCTAATAATGCGTTTTGGAAAAGGAAAATACTTAAATATCAAAGTTAACGCCACTTTGAATATCTATCCAATCTCTAAGTGATGCATAATTAATAAAGCTTTTATGCCTGTCAAAACATCACACACAGGAGCAGTGCGCAACTAGAAAATAGTATTAGACGCACATTGATAAAACATTCTCTTTTAAAAAGAGGGGTCCAGGGGTTCTCCCCGGAAAAATTTTGAAACTTGTAGTTTTAATAACGCAATTTTTAAACGGTCTTTGGTGGTGTTATGGGGGGGGGGAGTACAAGATTTATTGACGTTAGAACAAGAGAAGAAACTCTTGGATTCCACAAGATGTTTTTTTTTTCTTTGAAAAGTAAATAGAAATTCATTAATCCTCTCCCCTCCAATTTTTCGTGTGAAATTGAACTCCATAAACGCAATTGTAGACAACTTTGAAGATTTTACAGAAATGATACTCTGGAGCTCCCCCCTGGAAATTTTTTAAAAATTAAAGTCCTAAAAACTTAAGCTATATTTTATAATATTAGTGGAAGATGTTCAGAGCCTATTCCACTTAAACTTCTCGTAATTCACGTTTAAAAAACCTATTTTTTGATGATATTAAATGAAAAAGGTTCAGAGGCCCTTGATCGAACACTTCTGAAATTGAAACCTTAAAAACACAATTGTAAGACCATATTTGGTAACATTAGGACCTGGAATCTTTCAAATTGAAGCTCCAAAAACGCAATTTTAGCTGATTTTCGAACGCAATTCAGTGTTTGTTATTCAGGGGCTTTCCATGGAAATTTGCGATATTGAAGATCTGGAAACGAAATTTGAGATGATGAAATGCTTTTGGTGGTGGGGGGGGGGGGGGAATTAGGATTAGTAGCATTTTAAGACTTTATTATATTCAGACGAACTAGAAAAAAGAAAAATAATAAAGAAAAAAGAAAAAAGAAAAGAAGAGTAGCTGACCAATTAGATGTAACTATTGAAAACTTTAAATTCAAAGATTTCTTTTGAAAAAAAATTAAAGTGTTACCCCAACATCATTATTTTTTTTCTTATTCAAATCATTGTTTTCCAAAGACGCGTTTTTTTTCCCCTTCAGTAATAAAATATATTTTTGAAAAACATTTAACTTGGCGTTCTGGAGGGGGCATGGTGTGGGGCAACCAGAGGAGTGCCCTGTGGATCCCGCCCCTCCCTCTGGTTGCGCCATGTAACAGGAGGGGGCTGATTATATTTCTAAATTGAAGGATTATATTATAGGGGATATTCCACTTTAAAATCTGAAACTGAAACTTGCCGGTAAAATGAAAAATTCTAAATTATGGAATGGTTAAAAAAGCATTTAACTCAAACATTATCCAATAACTCTTTCTTTAACTTAATATACAAATAGTTGAAGAAAAAGAGTGTGGGGGAATCGATTAATTATGGTTAAGTCGTTACTTTTCGGAACTAAAAAAATTAACCTACATTTTTGTCTACAATTTATGGTGTGTTATGCACAAGTAAATTATATGCAAATGTGCTTACCATAATTTTTTTTTATGCATAACATAAAAAAAATGCAGTACAGTGGAATTACCTCGAACAATAGTTAAAAAACACCAAAAGAAATATTACACAGATTATAATACATACAACATATTCATCTTAAGATGCAATATGGGAAATAGCAAATTTCTTGAGCTTCGTAAGCTCAAACTTGTGAAATTCTAGACATACCGAAATAGCAATCCCGGCTCCAAATAGGAAGAAAAATGCAAAAGTATGCATTAATTAGTATCATGTGTTTTCACTGTAAACGATTGCGCTTTTGAATAGCATGCTTAGACACAACATGTGAGCAGTATAATTTCACCACCACTATTAGACATAATGAAAAGTTAAATTTTATTTTTCTGGTTGGAGATTCCCCCCCCCCCCCCCCCCCATTTTGAACATTTTTGATTGGTAGAGCTCGGCGCCTTTTTGACTCTGGCGCCGCCGTGAGCCGCACGACCTTGCATATAGGGACGGCGCGGCCCTGTGTGTGTGTGTGGTTCAGTTTAAACTTTAGTTCTCAGGTCACTCAATTTTGACGCAAATTCTGGAGAATTAAATGCAAAATAGAATTAAAAAAGATGCATGGGAATATAATCTCTCATATTTAAGATGCCAAAGTGTCTTTGAATAATTTTGAAGGTATAAATGCCAATATTAAATTAAAAATACTGATCTAAAGTTAACACAGTGTAAATCACCAACTTGTAATGATTTGCCCATAAAATAAATATGCCACAGAAACAATGATGCAAAATACAAAAAAATAAATAAAAAGAAAAAAGATAGAATAAAATTACTTACTTATTCATACTTGGATGAGCTCTAATAAAATATTAAATATATATCAGGACACACAACTTTGCGCATAAAATAAGCAACAGAGTTTGAACAGATGCAGTCCTGATTACTCAAGCATTTTTAGTCTGTGTTGACCAAAATTGCTTAAGCATAACTTTTCGTGTAAACTTGACATAATTTTGAATATTGAGAAAACTGTATAGTAATTTCCAGTACAAACGCAGTATCGGCATAATCGTCGAACCCCGGAAAAAGTGTAAAAAAATTTTTAAATGCTCAGAAATGCCGCACTGCAGTATATGCCACACTTAAGAATAATGATCAACTCATCCATGTTAAATCAGAGCAGAAAATACCCATAAAAAGGCACATTAAAAAGAATGTATTTACAATATACCGTCGCTTCAGAGCAACACTTCGACATCTAATCCCCGGAATAACACTAAGATATCCTACTGTTGCTCTGAGGCGATGATATACTTGTGTATGGCTCTATTCCAGGTGGTTCCCAACCCATGGGCCGCGAACAATGTGTTACTGTGCCACGGACACTGATCGAGAACCTGAATCAAGATCAATCTTGGAGTTTCAATTTCTGTTATTTATGAAAATTCATTTATTAGATGTAAAGTTGCTCAAAAGTTCTCTCTGGCTCATAGACACTAAGGAATTCTTATTTCTTTGGTACTTTCCCCTATAGTTTAAAGTTTTCTTACAGCTATGTCAGATAAGTAAATGCAATAAAGTTATTTTCTTTTTTAAAAATTTTGAAAATAGTTCTAATACAGTGTACCTATATCAGTGGTGCAGCATGAGGGGAGAAGGGGATTAAAATATCCAGAATTCTTGTTTTTAACTCGCTTTCAATCCTAATGCGGTATATTATTTACACTTAAGGACAGCTATAAGCAGATGCCCCCCTCCCTAATAGTAAATTTCGGCTATGCAAATAATATATAGTAGTTAATGGGCCTCAATGGTGTTTTCTACCAAAATGGTGGGCGGCACACTAAAAAGGTTGGGAACCGCTGCTCTATCCCCATGTTTTAGAGGGAAAATAAATTGAAATATGTTTAACACGAAAATGCTTTACATGAAAAACTGGCTAGCCCGATATGATATAGCGGTTGGGACAGCATACTGTGCAAGTTAAAACAAATCTTTTAACATGAAATTCTTTTAATATTAGCAAATATATCAATTCCCTCAGTTTCCTGTTAAATGTGTTCCACTGTATAGTTAAAATGTAATTAAATGTTAAAATGTAATAAAACACTAAGAGTTATAACGTAATTTTAAGATTTCGGAAAAATACAATAATTTAAGACATCAGTTATATATTTTAAATAAAAATAATTTTAAGAATCAACTTTACAGAAAAAACAAATCCCCTAAAGAAATATCAAACCTTATGTTCAACATTTTCTAAAGTTCATACTGTTCACTCTCTTGCAGTCCTTTTGAAAAAAACCTAGTGCAATGTATCTCATAATATTTTAAGAAAGACTTTGTAGTATAATTTATGTACTTTGTTAGCAACTTTGAGTTCTACAGTCAACAAATTATTATTCTTTTTTACAGATAGTTACGAGTTATTGAATGCCCACTATGTTAAACTTGCATGATTGAAAATATAAATATAAAAAAAAAAAAATTCTTGAAATTGCAAAATGAAGAAGTTTTAGAATCACTGTGTCATTTTATGTTTCTTTTGAATTGATCCTTGATTAAAACATGAATATATCATACATGCATTTCTATACTGCTATTAGTGTAAATTTTGAAATTCTAATTTTTGGACAGTATACTACAGTGATAATAGGTTGGATTTTGAAATGAAATACAATTAAAATTAATAATTACATGTAGATATTAAACTGAATGAAGTTGTATTGTATTTCATTTCAAAGCTCAACATGTTAGCACTGAAATACCATCATAAAATCAAAAAATTGCACTTGTGGTAGCATCAAATTGGATGTGCAATGTGGATTTTTTTTTTTTTTTAATGATTAGTTGGTGGTAGTAAAATTGATTAAAAAACCAAAAGTGTTGGCCATATTTGTACTACTTGCGTGAGAACAACCCAAAGTGACTGCTGAAACTGTCCAAGGTTTTTAATCAACATTATATAGAAATAGTAGTCATTCGCTACTTCACCCTTCAATTTTTGCGGCTTCACAACATTGCAGTTTTTTTTTTTTTTCAAATATAGTACTTAGACTTTTTTATGTGCCCGTGTAAACTTTTTCCGACAAAAGAATAACAAAGTATTTCTTTTAAGTAAGGTAAGCTCTTCTGAGGGGCTATAGTTCTACTAGTTGAGGGAGTGGAGGTATAAAATCTCCGAAGAAAAGTGTAGGGAATTGTTATATCATTTTAACCCTCAAACCCTAACTGGAAAGTATAAATCACTGTATTATTACTAGGGGATTAATTCATCTGTAAATGGTGTTTAACAATGTACTAGCTTTTTAAGTTGTATATGTAATACCTTTAATAAAGATAAATGTAGAGCAAAAACGGTGGCACATACCATCACTAACTAGCAATTAATTCATCATCAAACAAGTTGAGCTATTTTCGTAGATTAGTGTGTAAGAACTGCATGTGTATGTGTGTAGTCAATTCCCAATAATTAACAATATGGTATCTATGAAGTCTAATGCATCTCATTTTCTCATATTTTGTGCAATATATTAAGTAATACAAATGTACTGGTGGCTAAGGGTGCTGTTTCATGTCTAGGGGGCTCTAACTATGTTGAAAACTTATTTCAACCGTCATATGTGCTCTAATTAGGAAAATATTTGGTTTATAAATACAGAATCTTACTTTGCGGAAAATCAGTTATCGCGGTAAAGTCTGGAATGAATTAACTCTGATAAATGAGGGTTGAGACTGATATACCTGACTCTTGGGTGATGCTTAGCGCACACTCTATGAAACTTGAGAGACCCTCCAATGGTGCTCACTGCAATGAATGTGCTATGAACAAAGATAATAAACTGTACTGCTTAAAAAATAACAGCATTTGTCCTCCAAATAAAGACGACAGAGTAGTTTTAATTTAAAAACTCTTTAATTAAATGGAAGAAAATAAATATCATATAAAATAGCTGTCATAAATAGTTGTATTTAAATAATACAATCATAGTTACATATCTCAGTATGTCTAACAAAACATTAAATTAATACATTTACATCACATTCCAAATTTTTAGAACACATTTTCTATAAAACAAATTCATTAAACATTCGCAAATAAAGTAAACTCTTTTTATCACATGTTTTAAAACTCAAAAAGTCAGTCAGTAAAGATCTATAAGATGTACTAAATACCTGAGCAAAAGAAGATGCAAAAACTTTGAATATCATCGTTAGAAAATTTTTTTGTCATCAACAAAAATATAAAGTCATTTTTTTTTTTAAATCCCTAATGTGTTGCTTTATATGTAGAAAGAACTAAGCACCACTTTTATTATTTTGAAGCATCTCTACACTGTGAAGTGTAATATTTTATGAGGAAACATAATAAAATAAATATTATATTTGCCTTTTAATGCCCTCATTATGTGTGTAGCATTCAACGGGATAAGGAGAAAAAATAATCACTATGAAATGTTTTTTTCTCAGTTTTCATATAGTAGATAGTAGTACTTAGTTCATTTTATATTAAAGTTGTCTTATTGCTTTCAATGCTAAAAAAGAGAAAATAGAAGTATAATAATACTTATAAAAATTGTCACTCAGCTAGAAATCTGGTAGTAAATAAAAAAATAAAAGAACACAAAATGTAATAACTTTGTATATTGCACACAGCAGGATTACAAATCTACTTTGAAATCCACTCAAAGAAACTACATTGTAAATTCATCAATTAAACACAAACTAAAATTATTACATGATTAGTTTTGAAAAAGGATCTTTTTACAAAAATAAATACAATTTTAAGTTACAATGTGAAAAATGTACTTTTCTTCAAAATCAATAGACCTTGTTACATCCTCACCATGAAACAATACATAAAATACCAAGTAGCTCATTCTACAGCATCTAGGGACGACTGCAGTTTTGTCCTTATTTAGGCTCAGCCTGGAATAACCATAACAGTGCTGAAGACAAAAAAGCTCATAAAGATACTAAGTACATCAGCTATTTTAAGATTAATGGGGCTTTATACTCTAGGTTTTATCTTAACTTTATAAGGTTGGAGCCATGAATGTGGATCTTTTGCTAGTGTGACGAAATATTTTTAGTTACTAGTGTAGATATACACCATATGTAGGCTTGCCAGATTTCTGAAATGTTCAACCAGGGCACTGCAATCCCCCCCCCCTGTCCCAAGTATTTAAAAGGGAACATACCTCAGGCTGATTTTTAGCATGTTTTAGAGTGTTTCATTCTTAATGCTAAGAATAAATGGTTACTAATTATGAGCCTTAACCAGAGATAATAATGAATGATCCAAGCAGATAAATTTAAACATTTTATTTCTTACATGTTGATATTTTTCTTACTTTTGTAAGAAGAATACTTTGAATGAGGAATAAAATTTTGAACATTTTTTGCATGCAGTTTTTATTTGCTAAGACTTTTTTTTTTGGTGTTTATCTTATAAAAATCTTCACAAGCTGACCTTATAGTAATTTTACAAGTCTATGTTTAAAACGACAAAGTAATTATCCTAAATAATCCTCCACAGTTTATTATTTTTGGGCTTTTTTGGTCATCTGTAATCAAATTTATCTTTTCCGGGACGTGAAGTAAAGTGGCCATAACACGGAATTTTGACGGAAAACACGGACTGTCCTGGTCAAACCGGGACGTCTGGCAAGCCTAATCATATGGTTAAAAGTACTTGGACACATTCAATTTCTTGAGAGATACCAAACTACTTATTCTGTAACTTTTGTCATATTCAGCATTTGCTTCATCTTATACTTTAAAATAAAAATTAAATCTGCATTAGAGGACCAACTACAAATAGAGGAGACAAAAAAGTTTTTTTTCATCATCCTGCATCCTAAAAAGCTGGCAAATAAGCTATAAATTTCACAAACTATTTTACTTGCTATGTTATTATTCCACGGAGTTTCATAAAAGTATCATGTTCAAGGAGATATCAGTATTTCTTTCAAAAATATCAATTTCCTTCACAAGGCTATTATAGACTGAAGAGCTTAAACAAAGGCAAAACTAGTCTTGCGATGCTGCAGCAAGTTGTTCAGTATTGCTTGCAATTATGTCTTAGTTCTGGTTATAAGGCAGTAACTTGTAGTTTTAATAAATAAAATAGATGCAGGTTTTCGAATTTTGAAAATGCTTTTCAGAGTAGTTAAAACATATTGACTGGCAAATGATGCACAAACATGAACATTTCATAGAGACCCCCAAAAAAAAATCCAAATAAAATAAGCTGTTAATAATAAACTGTTATTCACCATATAAATCTTTAAATACATAATTAAAGCTTATTTCAAATGTTTCAGAACAATGATGTAAATGCAAACAACACTGATTTTTTTTTTTTTTTTTCAATGATTCAAGGGTTGCAAATAATGATACAAGATAGATTAAAAAACCATTTAGTTTTACAGAACATTTTTCTTTTTTTGAAAATTCAGCTAAATTCATTTTTATGCTTCTAATTGTGACTATACATGTACATGTATACACTTATCATACATACACTTATTTAATACTTCTATCATATATAACCAATAATATATGAAAATTGACAGATCAATTATGATTTGAATAAACATATTGATTCAATTTAAAAGAAACAAAAACTTACAAATGATGAAAAAAATAATGAAATAAGTAAAATCTTTGCCTCCTATTTGATCCATCATTTATTGCCACTGCCTTTTTTCATTTATTAATATAAATCATACTTCATTAAATGAACTATGCACATATCAGTGATATGACTTATGCTACATTAAACAACTTTCAAAATAATGTTCAAATTATCCCTACATTATATCACAATAGGCATACATACAAATACAAATAAAGTACTACTATCAGCTATATTGTAAGAAAATTGAAGTATTTGACTAATTATGAAAATTTTAAAACACTTTGACTGGACAATGACAAACAGAAATACAATCTTTGTCATTGAACAACTTAAGTAGAATCTTTTATGAGTGGATTTATCTCATATTCAATGTTTTCTGCTTGGTCAATAACAAACATTGAAAGTTAGTTTACTGCTGGTGCTGCATTTTTTTTTCTTGCAATTTAATACTTAAATATGTGGCATGAAAGATTTTAAAATGTCACCATTAATTAACTCGAGTACCTAAATGTAAAATAAATAAGAGTGTTATACATTTAAGCAACCATAATTCCAAAAGGCAGTTAGCATCATTTATATTTAGCACTTTTTTTGCATAGCTTTGAAATAACACTGTACAAAAACTTTATTTATTACAAATTGAAAACCTTTCTCTCTGCAACAACAAATTTCTGCAAATGCTTAAATAACAGCATTTTTTCTTTCCTGCTTATAAAAAACATCAGATTCAAAAATTAAAATGCACAAACGTTTATTAATTAATTTTTTTTACTAACATAATTTATAAAATAAAAATTTAAACAAAAACCGAAAAACTACTTTCAGTTTTCAAAAAGAGATAATCTAAATTCATTTATAGCTTGAAAAATATTAATTTAGATCAAAATAATACAGGCTCATAAAAAAATATGTATATGTTGTAACGACAAGCTGGGAAGTTGAACTTATAATTGCAGTTCCAATAATATAAGAGCTTAATAGAGTTTATTTCAAATTTTATGCCAACAATAGTTCTATTTTTCATTGATAGTACAGTGGTTTGTATTTTTTTAAACTAATATTAATGCTGAAAGCTTATTCTTGCCTATTACATATAAATTGCAAAATTTCAAAATGCATTCATTTATTAAAAAAATAAAAACAAATTTTAATTTCTAGAAACTGTACATAGATCTATATTAAATTCTTAGATTTATTTATTTATTTATATTTTTTGAAGTGGTTTGAAACAAAATGTACTAAATATAAAGCTTAGAGATTGAATAGCAGGAACTGTAACTAAAAATACAATCAAAATTATATTTTTCATTTCAATATCGGTCACGCCTCAGTCAATAATTTCCTTAAACTAAAACTACAAACTAAATAAACAATGAAAATCAATTTAGAACACCTTCAGATTGTTAAAATCTCTTAATAAACAAATTAGAACAACAAGCTGAAATGTATTAACATCAATCCTCGATTTGGCTTTAGATAAAATGTAAAATTAGTTCATTTCTTTAACACACTAATATGTTTTCAAAATTCAATGAAATTTGTTGAAATTGAAGAATACCAGTCAAAGTTTTAATAACCTTTCTGTTATGAAAACATACTTTTCAAAATACACAGTATTAACACTATACAGTCAGCCAGTCTCAGGTTACATGCATAATAAACAAGATAGATTTTCAAGAAATGCAAGGTAATTAAACAGTACTTCAAATTTATGTTATCAATTTTATATGCAATTGAAATCTACGTCACTTAAACTCTAATAACAGTTTAATAAATTCATAGACCAACTAGATAAATGCAGCTTACCATGTGAAAATAGAACAGTTAAAATGTTATCATGTAGAAGATGTAAAAGAATTGTATGCTCTAGAAATCCCAATAAAGAAAGTAAGGCAAACAATTTTTATGATAGATTGTTGTTATTTAAGCAAAATAATTATGGGCATTATCTTTAGAAACCTCACTACAAATAATTTTTTACTTTATTAAAGAAATAACGGTTTAACTAGTCTCCCTTATAATTCATACGTACTTACAGTTTTATTTTACACCTTATAATAGTACAAAAATTGTTAAACCAGAAACAATAAAACTATTTCCCAAGATTGCTGAATCATGCTCATAGTAAGTCACTTAGACAAAAAAAATCAACAAAATTCAAAAACAAGGATAGTAAATTTGACTGAACAGCATATAAAACTTGATATTAAGTCGGGGGCTATATTTCGGGAATGGGTGCTGGCATTTCTGTCCAAATTTCTCATATCGCCTATTTAAAATTAATCCAGGTTTGAGATTCATGCCTGATGAAGATTCAAACATTTTTTGTGAAAACATGGTTTTGCCCTTCTTTAACATGTGTATGGAGGATACCAATATCTGAAGAAAAAGAGGGTAATGATGTGTGCGTGGACATTGTTATATTGACAATCTATTATAAACATTTCAAAAAGAAAAAAAATATTTTTGTTAAAAGAGAACTTTTCTAACTTTGTTTACAGTGCCTGTGAAAAGATAGAGCAAAATTTTTGCATCCTTAACAGTAATTAAAATTTTCTCTCATGAAGTTCTGAACTATCCACTGCAAGAACATCGTAACTTCAAAAGAGAGAGAGAAAAGAAAGTAAAAGTATAACTCAAGATAAAATTTGCTCACTTGAGTTTAAATTAATGTACTATTTGCATTGCTTCTTGTTTTACCAAAACAATTTCTTGTGATTTAATCAATAATCACACTTTAAACAATGCTACAATTAAAAAATTATACCCTTATTAAATCACATAATTCTAAATATCATTTGTTCTAGGTAAAATGTGATGTAAAAAAAAACATAGTTTTTAAATTATGATTTGAAGTTTCAAACACTATTCCAGTAAAAACAGCTTGTAGCTCTTTTGCGCGAAAACAATTAGCTGTACAATTATTAAACATGTACATGTCGTTATTGCAAAATACAGCTGTCTTTACAAAATCTTCAAAATTATTGCTTTTGAAGCAATGCTGATATTGCATTACTTCTATTGCATTGATGGTGTAAATGCCTCAAAACAAGGTAAGTAGTTCAAAGTTTTTACAATAATTCATGTGACATTAAATTTTAATTTACAAATGTTCAACTCTTATTTTTTCAGACATTTCAACAAGTAATGAATCAGAAATAACTCAAGGAGCACAAATAGACAAAATAACTAATTATGCTAAATAATTTAGCATTCTAAAAGACAAGGGCAATAACAAAATTTTGGAAAATTTAATGGTTTTGTGGTTTTAGTTTTTTAAAGCAATTCATGTGTAATGGTAGAGAAGAGAGAGAGAGAGCAAGAACTTTCTAGAGCAGAAAATTTCTAATTGAAGTGTTATAGATTTAATGCATTTTTTGTGAAAATCTAAATGAACAAATGAAAATTTAATAACTAATGAAAGAAAAAAAATCACATCTAGTAAGCGGTAAATGTTTTACATAACAAAAGTAAAAAAGTAACATCACTGCTTGACATAGAAAAATGAAAATAGTACGTGCAATAGCTTAGTTTTCAAATGGCCAAATGAAGTATATACTAGTAAAAAGGCCCAAATAGCATTATCTATTGCTAGTGGTTCCATAGTTGAATGTGATGCATACATCACAATGGTGTGGAATGAATGAATATGAGCAGTAGTCAAGTATTCAACAGTATTTCAGTCTAACTTGTGTGCGTTAGATTTTTCAATCTCTTTTGCTATAGTTTTTCTTACTTTTTACATCAAGCCCGAGGACTATCATGTACCAACGCATAGCTAGGACAAAATGATCATTACTCATGTAATTATACTTAAAATCTTGTAAAAAACTTTTGTTACATAAAGGGGTGCCCTGTGTAAAGCTGAAAAAATTCAAGATTAGAAAATATTGCTATAATACATTAAAATAAATACAAATGCACAAGGATAAGTACATTTAATAACATTTTCTCACTGACAATACAATTCTTTGGTTTAATTAGTTAATTTATTTTTTGTCACCTTCATAACTATTAATTACGATATAAATTAAGTCTCTGACCCGTAAATACACCACACCCTTGATTATGCAAAGTAATTGGGACTGACTGCTTTCGAAAAACTGAAATTTTTGAACCGTCAATAATGCTTCAATTTTGAGAAAATTGCATATGCTATTTCTTATTACATACAATCAAACTTGCGTTATAAAAAGTAAAGCTCTATCAAAATAAAAATTAATTAGTGCACTAGTAGTACACATAGTACCTGAAGATTTGTTTACCTTTTACACGTAAGTAGTGATTTTAAAATGCGTAAAGTTATTTTTGGTTTCACCATGTTTTGATCATCCTCGTTTTGCAACTCTGTTGCAGAGTTTCTATTATAGCAACAATAATTAATTCAACAGGGTTGCAGTTCTGCACCAGTTATAAAAACCTTTTACAAATCAATCAGAAGCTACAGATACGCTAGTTTCTTATACTTGCACTAGGACTAAGCTTAAGGAGAGAAATTACTTTAAAAACTTATTTTGACAAACTGTTTTTAGCTAAAAAACAAGAAAAGGTTTTAAAAAATGGAATAAAAATAACACATGGAGAACAGAGGGTTTGAGATAATCAAGGCTACATTATACCTGTAAAAGTTTGATTGAATTAAAAATGTATTCCAAAAAGCTATCTTTCTTCATTAGTATTGTGTGATTATTCCTAATGTTATCCATGCTAAAATATCTTTTGAATGATACATAAACTTAAAAATGGATTAACCCCATGTTCAAAATTACTGATTCTGAGTTACTTTCTTTTTTTTTCTTTTTTTTTTTTTTTGTCGTTCAATTTTCTGAGCGAAAATACTTTTTGTGGTGCTAAGATAATTTCTCACAAAATTGATTAGAACATTATGTTCATCAGTTGTGCATATGTGTTGTGTGTCATCTATTGTCATTACTGAAACTAAAATGTTTATGCCATAATGGTTGTTCCAATATCTATCAGACTTACAAATTGCATGAAAATGTTGTGTTTACACTGATAGCACTCAAAAAAGTTGTCATACTATAAGTAGTTCTGGATTGGTTGATGGGGCCATTTTTAAATACCAAGTTTGATCTTAATTTTAAATACCTTTTTAAAAATTTGTATTCATTGGAGAAATCAACAACCTTCGTAAGTGTGAGCACAATATCCAAAAGGCAAAAAGATAATGACCGATACAAAGAAAATCTATCATAAATATTTTTAGCACCAAGTTACCAAAATTGGTTATTACTTAATTAGAAGATTGATATATTTGTTAGCATCAGGCTCTATAGCAAGAAATGAGAAACCAAGTTTCTGGAAGGCTTGCTACATTAGATGAATACTTTGATCTGAAATCTATACAACCAAAGTTGAGCACAAAGATATCCAGGAAGGAGTGAAAAACTTAATGATACTGATTTGTTAGCATCAGGTTCTACTGCAAGAAAAGAAAAATCAAGTTTCTGGAAGGCTTGCTGCATTAGATGAATATTTTGATCTGAAGTCAATACAACCAAAGCTGAGCACAAAGATATCCAGAAAGGAGTGAAAATCTTAATGATACTGAGAATGTATTTCGAAAAAAAATTAGCTTAAATTGAACTTTTGTGACAAAAAGGAAAGATAATTCAAATGTTAGTTTTATTATTGAGTATGAGCAAGAGATCCTTGAACCAGAAGACAGTTTGATATCATAGTGAAACAAACCTACTTGTCGATACAGCAACATGTAACTATTTTATTGGATGATTGTGACTGGATTGTGTGATTGGACAGCTGTTAATATGCAAGAAATAGCCCTATAACTATAACCTAGAGTTGAAACAAGATCTACTGATCACTCGTCTTACCAAAGTTGACAGTATAATGAATTTTGCCATCAGTAAATCAAAATGCAGCCAATGCTTAAGTTAATAAAAAAAAAATGTCATTAAGAAAAACTCACGATTTTTTAAGCTATTCGATAGTTTGGAAAAATCTGCTATCGAAAAAAGAAAAAACAGAAAAATCTCTCTTTTATGAACTTGACCTATGGACAAAAAAAAAGTTCTTTCCTAAATAAGTGTAATGATGTCACCATCACTTGAACTTAAAAAAAAAAAAAATTAAAATCAAAATTTTTTTTCTCCCAGATGATGTTTATATAGGTTGTTCCATAAAAATAAAATTACAAAAATGAATACCTCCGTGTTTTAGATTAAGAGCAGCAGCATAAAAAAAAAAAAAAAATCCAGGTGCAGTTTGTAATGTGCACATTCACACAAATACTGATAATTTTGTAGAAAAAGTAGCTGAGAATGACAATTTTTTGTGCTATTACATTCCTCTGTACCCAAAAAAAAAAAAAAAAAAAAAAAAAAAAAAAAAAATACTTATTTAACCAGCAAAAAAAAAAAAGTAAACCAAGGAAAAGGTTATGGAGAAATAGAAACATTTTTCAATTCAAGTGACAAAATTTGCATAATAATTTTTCTAATTGGTAAGAATAACAAGAGTAGAAAATTTATAGAAGGAAAAAAAAAAACAATCTACCAGTAATTATTATGAAATATTTTCCAACATATGACGCTACCAACACTGCCAATCCAGACCTAGAGATAGGGACTTGTAAAAAGTTGGTACTAAAATATACCAAGACTTAAAGAGAGCCTGGCCTAGTGGTGCCCCTACACATTGATCCCCCCCCCCCCACAATTATCCTTTTAGCATGAAGCCTTAGAAATGCTATATAATGTGGGAGAAGTGGTAGGCTTTTCATATGCTAACTATCAATCCAGGTATATACAAAAATATTTTACTTCCATACCCAGGATGTCCACAGAAGCAGAGAAAGCTTTAGTTAGGAATGGCACCCAACAACATTGTCTAGGGCAGAGATTCTCAACCTTTCAGGCTCTGCACCCACTTTGAACACTGATGTAAGGTCAACTAAACTGGTTATTGAATTATAAATAAATTACAGATAATTTCATACCCAAAATTTAATATGGCTACACTTAATTATATTTTTAACATAATTCATACATCACATTGAAATCAAAGAACAAAATAACTAAAAACAAATGTTTTTGAGGTATCTAGGCGAGGTTGGCATCTTATACTTCACAGTCACTCACTTTCAGAACTTTAGTAGGAGTTTTCCTTAACATCATTTAATTTTTTGTCGTAAATATAACTAAGCACACTTCAGGTCATTTTCAATGTTCAGCTTGATATTTTAACCTTACACATAAAATCCAGATTTACAGATATGTGAGGATGAAAACTACACTAAAAACCTCAAAAAGTAGAAGGGGATAATGTAGAAAACATGTACATATGAAAAATGTTGAAAATAATCATACAGTAGGTGTCGCTTAATGTGATCAGTTTAGGACAAATACAATTTGATAACAATAACCGACTGATAACATTAACAAAAGAATTCAGAAGACACAAAATAATATTTTATTATTTTTTTTCAGCTAAGAAGTTTTTTTTAAATTCTTTTATTTTTTGCAACCACACATTAAAATTACAATGACTCAATGCAGTTTTAAACTATAAATACTAAATTAGCAGAATGGAAATAGCCGAGTCATAAAAGAGAAAATTAAAATATGCAAATTTTTAAAAACATAGTGATAGGTGAAATAAAATATGCCCCTTTACTCCTGCACCTTTTCCCCTGATATTTGTAAACCAGTTTCAAAGCAGATTCAACTTCACCATCATTTCTATCACGGTTTTACTTGTTATTTAAATTTTCATTTATCTTTGCTTTGTTTTCAATCTCATCACAATTCTTTAGAACTTACAAAGTAATAGCTGAGAAATTTTTAGCTGTGCTGCAGCATTTTTTTCACTCAGCGTGGACAAATTGTCAAAGCGTTTTAAAATGTCAATTTCTTTTTTGACAGTTAAATCATTGCACTTTTCTTCTTCTCTATAGATAAAATGTTTAACTGTTTAGAGTGACGTTTTTAATTGGACAGGGAGAAAAATTCCTCTGCTTTACTGGTAGAAGGGAACTTGTTTAACTTGAAACTACATTAATTCTCTCAAAGTGGGGAGAGAATTGTTTTTTTTTTTTTTTTTTTTCAAAATCACACCACCTGCAACCACGGACATGTCTAGTGACAGAAGTTTTGCATGTGCAAATGAAAGGCATCTTAGGGGAGTCTGTGGTGACTGAGAACAAACTTTTTGTTTTTCCTTCCCGGAAAAAGTTTGCATTACAAATACAAATACAAAAGTGACGACCAGCAACAGGCTCTGGGCCCAGCTAGACTGGTCCTAGTCAATTTACAATCCCCAGTGAAGATCAATGGCCCTCTTAAAACTGTCTACTCCTTTGCTCATTACCACCTCTTCCGGTAAGCTGTTCCAAGGTTCCACTACCCTGCTAAAATAATAATTTTTCCTAATATCCATGTTAGCCTGAGATTTAAATAGCTTGAAACAATGACCCCTTGTCCTGTTTTCAGTGCTAAGCTTCAGCCCTGTAACCTCTTTCATTCTAATAAACTTAAACAGCTGAATCATGTCCCCTCGGTCTCTTCTTTGCTCAAGACTGTACATTTTTAGCCTTCTAAGCCTGGAATCATAATCTAAGTGGGAAAGTCCACTTATTAGCCTTGTAGCCCGCCTTTGAACCCTTTCCAATACATTAATGTCTTTCTTAAGATAAGGAGACCAAAACTGAACAGCATACTCCAAATGGGATCTTACCAAACTTCTATATAAGGGCAGAAGAATTTCTTTAGATTTATTTGAAATAGATCTATTGATAAACCCAAGCATCTTATTGGCTTTGTTGCTAGCAATGCTGCACTGTTGGCTAGACTTTAAATCCTGACCCCCAGATCAGTAACTTTGTCCCCAGTTTAAGACCCCCAGATCAGTAACTTTGTCTGCCTGACTAATGACTGAACCTTGCAAATAATAACTTGTACACTTATTATTACTATTAAATAACACAAAATGCTACACAGAAAGTTAAGTCTGCTCAGGGTTTGCCTTTGTATTTTTGTTAATCAGGCACAGATCTATAAATGTCTGTCCCTCTGCAACAAAATCTGTAGGGCCTCTTCCCAGAGGCCAGCAGTGTGTATTTGCAACATCAATAACCCTTAGAGCTTTTTTTTTCCATTTCTTTCCATTTTTGTACTTCCTCCCCCCACCACTGGGCCAGCGGACCTGCTGTTTATTGATCCAAGCCTGCTGTTGATCGAGGAGCAAAAAAGGGGAAAAAATTGAAAGTTATGAAAAAGTGATAACAATAGACAAAGACACTGATTACAATACCTGACTTTTTTAACACGCGTTAATATACAAGTGTTACGGGACTTGGTGATTTTGATAACATTAAGCAAAACATTAACAGTGATCACATTAAACGGCAACTACTGTAGTTAGTTTTACTGTTCTAAGTTATTACTTTATACATTCACGCATCACCTAAAATTCCTCTATGCCCCAGGAGGGGGGGGGGGGGCAGCAACCCCAGGTTGAGGATAGAGTACATGTGGTTCAGTAGTTAAGCCTCATGCTATTTTGCTTAGCACTTTTACGTATTATGATCTATAATTCAATGTTGTTAGTTGGGTTATTTATGTTAGTTGTGTGCATTAAAAATATCTTGCCAAAAACTGTGTCACTTTGTTACAGTAAGAAAGCTATGTCACTTTGTAAAGCATTAGAATATTGTATTACAATATCTAATAACTCTTACAATAAAAAAAATAACTACTGATTGATTACACTCTATGCTTTCAAATAGCTATTTGAAAAATCAATAAAAAGAGATGCACCAAGAAATGCAAATTAAGGATGTATAATACTAAATCTTATTACAAAACTTACGGCATCTGATACAAAGAATTAATTTAAGCTGTTAAAAATGATAGATTAAACTAGATTAAAAAAAAAACAGTAATTTGATTTAAAATTTAGACTTAAATTTAGTATTTTACAGACATACTTTTCAGTTACATAGGAAATCTATATTCATAAGTAAAATATAAATACCTACATCTGGGATTATATGTACAAGAATCTCAACACTCACATATAATCATACATTTACAAAACTTTATGTAATAAACATACATTCAATACACAACATAGAGAATTCCTCAGCTGAAGAAAATTACTCTAATATCCTCTTAACATTGAAACGTTAAAAAAAGAAAAAAAAGAGCTCAATTTTACATATTTAATCAGCAGCAAATTTAGAATTTCAGTAAAACAACTTAACATGAATAACATTCATTGTTTTTGAAATTAGATTGAGATGATTCTGATAGAATGATATTATATATTATTGGATGTGCAATGAAAAGTAATACACCATTAAAAATTGCCAAATTCAGAAGAAACATCTAGATTATCAATTTGTTAAGCAGTAAAAAATACTAAAAAATACAAAGAGTAATTTTTTAAATATCACTTAATGTCAATCCATTACAAGAAAATTAAGGCATAGTGAAGCTCTTGTCACATAGTTTCACTAAAGATCATGAGAAAAATTTTTATTAATCAACCATGCAGATTGCATTGTTTTTTTCTCCTTTATACTTTTCAATGCAAAACTCTGGTATAGAAAATTTTAATACAATCTACATAGGAATGCAATTAAAAAGAAATTATATTAGTAAATAATTCACTAAAATTATATCAAGTTAAATTTAAACATATAAAATACATATGCAATACTTAAGCTCATAAAAGCTTTGATGTTTACTGATGATTGCCTCAATTGTGATATAGCACTTTAAGCAAAGTGATTACAAGAAATTTAACATGACCCAAATTTTCAGAATAAATAATTATCTGATAAAGATTACAGGGCTTGATAGCCTCATGGGATTCCAGGTTACACTGCTAAATTCTCAAATTTCAGGGGCCATATACTGAATGTCTGTTGTTTTATTCTATCAAATCATGGAAAGATATTGAGCAGTTATAATTGTAAAAAATACCTTTATTCAAGTTTATTATAAATTTATTCTTTAACTACTATTATTTGCTATATAATATTACTAGTTTGTTATTTATTTCCTATTATTCTTTGATTTTAAAAGGCTTGTTCAAATGCAAAGGCACCAAACGATACTGTGGGTCTAAATGAAGATTTAAATCAAAGTATGCATCTTAGGTCTGAGCACCACTATTCCACTGATTAAATGATCGACGGATTTCTTATTCCTCGACTTTCTGTGGCAATAACGAGACCCAGTCCTTCAGTGTTTTTGAGTTAGTCGTCCAAGTTGAAGTGCTTCCCTGTTAAATATTTTTTCAGAGGATCAAACACGTGGATTTTGCAGGACTACTTGTCTGAGCTGTAGGGTAGAGCAGATGGTTAAGCTGCTCCCACTTAAAAAGTATCACCCATACAGCACTGGAGGCCTGGGTGACCTTGGTAAGGATTCCCGTCATCATGGAGCAGAACCATTCATGAGCAGCTCTGGTCTTTTGTTCTTGATGAACCTGCATAGGCATTGGAATGTCTCACAGTAGACATCGGAGTAAATGATTCTCCTGTGCTCAAGGAATTCAACAAGTAAGCAGTTTGACCATTCGCCCTACAATCCAGATAAGTTTCCCTGCGATTTCTATGTGTTTGATCCTTTGTAAAAATACTTGAAAAAGAAGCGCTTCAAGTCGGAAGATGAACTTAAGAACTCCGATTACGGCCACAAAACTTCTGGGAATAAGAAATCCTTCAGTTAGTTAATCACTGTAATTGTGATGCTCTGGCCTATGGTGCATACTTTAAATAAAGTCTTTGTTTAGACCCACAGTATTGTTTGGTATCTTTTCACTTGAACACCTTTAATAAATCATAAAATAAACAAAATAAGTCAGTCAAAATTAGCTATTACAAAAAAAGCTTTTTTAGTGAAGAACAGAAATTACTTTCTATTTCACACAAACTGACTTGCAATATGGCAGTTTCATAGCTAGTCATCATTAATCATTTATTTAAGCAAATAAGCTTAAGGTTTTCATTAAGCATTGTCCAGACATGGAAAAATAAATTTTCAAGTTTTTCTTTTCTATAAAACTAATATTTCAAATTTAAGAAATAGACATTAAATTCATGTTCCGTTTTTCAGACCAACAGTTAATTATATACAAATAAATAAATAAACTTTTACAACTTATAATCACAATTTTTTCCCGATTTCAAATGATTTTCCTTTTTTGTATAAGTGTATAAAATATTTTAAAAAATGAAACAAAATTTTGCTACAGAAAAATATTCATGACAATTATTCAACGAATAAATCTTCATTTTCTGAAATCCACCATGAAGAAATTTCTGAAAGGTTGCAAAACTATTTTTTAAATCAATAATCACAGTATTAAATAACATTTTATATAGCAAAGATCTGAGAAGTCTCCAAAAAAGTCGAGCTGCATCAAAAGGCACAATGTGCTCACAGTAGAAATAGGTTTAAAAATGCTAAATGACAGATAAATTCAGCAATTACTATGATAAACACAATAACCACTAGCAAAATCTTCAAAAATCGTTGTCATGTTCCTATTGCAGCTTTTGAAATAAGGAGCTGAGATTGCAATTCATCAAATCGTACTGCTAAATGCGAACTTAAAGTATGAATGCTAATTTTTTCAGCATCAGTATTTTTGGATGAACTTGTCTCAAATGAATAATCAGTTGATGGTTCCCATGGAGGATAGGAATCTTTGAACTTCAAATTAGCAGCATGTTGAAGTGGTTCCCATTGGTATATGTCATTTAGCTGTTGATGAACTTGTGCATTCAACAAAGAATTTGTTATGTATTGATTTTCTTCAGGAATCTTTTTGTTTAAAGTTTCAAATTTAGTTAAATGTGCTTCATTCAATAAAAATTGTCCATTTGGATATGTTACATGACTATTAGGCTGACAATAAATATCACTATATTTTGGCATAAGAAATGGACGAGATTTCATTGTGTCATTAGTGGAAGAATCTGATGTACTAGATGTACTATGAGGAACAAACATTGCATTGATCTGGGAAGATTTTTCATACTTACGTTTCCGAGGGCTAACAATTTTAATGTATGCTTGTCTTACTGAATCAGTATTTGTACAAAATACTAATCCATTCTTTTTCGTTTTGAATGCACAAACAGAGCTAGATCTGGAATGTGTTTCATATACATCAGATTTTGCTTCACTTAAAACAGTTTGATTGTCTTTCAAAATTGAATACTGCTTAAACTTCCTCATTTTAGACAAATGTTCTATTTTAAGAGTTTCTTGATTTGAGCAAATGGGCGGCATAGATTCATAAGAAGGCAGTGATGGACTTTGAGCTACTATCTTTTGCTTCAAATCTGAACCAACATTGCATTCAATGTTTGATTTTGCTTCTTCTTGTATCAAAGAGAAACTTGAAGTATAATTTTGCTCTTCTTTGAGATGACAGTTGTAGTTATTTTTAGCACTTTGTCTGGTCAATAAAAGCTTCAATCCCTTCTTTTCAGATTTTACATCAATGGTCCATGACTCGCTGTAATCAACTTTTCTTGAGGCTTTTGTTTGTGTTGAACCATTAACTTCCAAACGATCATGTCTGTGTTCTATATGACTCTTAAGATACTGAGGTTTGATAGCTTTGGTGCAAAATTTACATTTCACTAAATAAAACTCATCCCAAGATGGAGATGTGCCAAACATACCTCTATATTTATATCCAAATTTTTTCACACATCTTTCCTCAATCACAGGTTTTTTATTTACGTTTTTTACATCAGTTTTGTTGGCATCCAGAAACTCTTCCCAGGAGCTCCACAGCTGCTTTTTCATTTTATTTCAATATCTTAAAATAAAAAGATTTCATAAGAATGAATTTAGTTCTTGTTTTAACAAAATTAAGAGGAAAAAACTATATGCTACTTCTAGAAGAAAATGTAGATGAAATTCAAAAACTTTTTGCCATAAAAGTTTTAAGCAAAATTGTTTCACGGTTCATTATAAGAGCCAAGACTCAAGACATGAAAAAGTCATGCACATATATTTCTGATGAAAAGTTATCTTTGGAAATATAATTCAAGGTGTATTTTTTTATCTGAATTAGATTTTTTAATTTTAATAAAATGACTAATTGCCTTGCCAAATAAAATTACTTTAAAATTGAAATATGAGTTTTTTATGAAAAGAAATAATATACAAGACACTTTAAGAAGTTCAAACATAGCTAGGGTATAGTTGACACTCAATTTTATGAACACTCAGGATTTTACAAACAGTGTACCAGTCTTAAAATGCCTTTAATTGAAACAATGTTATTATATTTTAAAAACACTTTTCATGATCTAAACCTGTATGTAAAATTGAGCTGTTAATTGTATTGGAACATAAAAATATTTTTCAAAACATAGAGAATTTGACAGTACATAAAAAGTAAACTCTTGAATGTCCGTAGTGCTTCAATTTAAAAAAAAAAAAAATGACAATTATAATTTTTCAAAAGGGTATTTGCATTGAAATAAAATAAATGTTTACATTGAAAGAGTAACTAGTAAAATGAAAAAAAAAAAAAAAAAAAAAAAACTAAAAGAACAAAATAGCTTAAAGAAAATAAAATGATTGCTTAGAACAATTGAAAACATTTTAAAATTTGATATTGGTATGCATATTTTAGATTTTAGCTTTCTACTAACTAAACTAATAATCAGTTTTGATAAAATTGATTCATTGTTTCACTTGTACCCCCTTATCACTATTGTACTTCATGTCTGGATTGTTGATAAAATGACTTCTTCAGTGACACTCGACTAGGAAAAGAACAGTGAACACTTCAGCATATTCACATGCAAATTAAAATTGAGACCTATGAAAATGGAGGGGGAGGGAGACATGTAAGAAGAAATTTATGGCTGAAAAAAAATCATATGACATAAACATGCATTTGAAACTACAGTAGAGATTTACTGGCAATAATGCTATTTTGAAATAAATTTTAGGACACATGTTTTAAAGAAGAAAATCTATCATTTGTAAAGTGAACAAAATTTCCATTAAATCAATTGAAAAAAAAAAATGGAAAAATTACTTTTTCACACTAAAAAAAAAAAAATCAGAGATAAACTTTTTGTAATGACTTACCACAAGCCAGTACTTTTCCAAAATTGTGGAAGCATTCTCACTGGACCATGATCTGTCACAATAATGTTATAATCTTTAATGCAATGATGCCAAGTTAAAGATTCATTTGTTGGAAGCTTTGGAGCAACAGAGCACTACATACAAAAAATAATAATAATAATATGATTTGGATAAATATAAATGTATATCATATTTTGCCTCTTCCAAAGGCAAAAGCCTGTAGAGGAAAATGTAATATTAACATATATTTCAGGTAGAAGTTACAGAAAATCTGAGACCTAATTATTTTATTTACTTGTTTTTACTTTCACAGTGGCTTTGAAATATGTCTTTAACAGCAAGCCTTCACTTTTTAATATGTATAGTTTTGAGTTTAAAAAAGACATGACATTATAAATATAGTGCACAGACAAAATTAATTTGCTCTTCACAAGAATTCACAAAACAAGAGAAAAAAAACTCATTGAAAAATATCAAAGTCGTGTGTATAGCTAAACAGCGGCTGACAAACATTTTATAAGATAAGATTGCTTGGCAGGAGTGATCTTTTGATGAGCGGAACGAAAACTAATATTAATGTGAAGGCTTCCAACGAGGCAGTTAGATAGAAGCAATAAAACTTTTACTTAAACAATTTAACGTCTATGATTTTGTTAACGAAAGGAAGTTCAAATGACAAGAGAAAATTGAAGCAAAGAGATAGCCCGAAGAAATAGAAAATATTTCTCTACGTCAATTTAAAGAAACAATCAACAAAGTGCAACAGTCATAACCAAGTAATTGCATTTAAAAAAAATGCGCATTTGTTTACACTTAAAAGCAAGTAATGAAATATCATGAGGATATTTTTGGAGCATTAAATACCAAAACTAATAGACACATAATTAATTTGACATAAGTTTTACCAGAAAATGGTCTTGCAATTAAAAATATTTTAGTTTCTTACCTCATTCTCATACTCTTTATTTACTTCTAATGAGTAACCAAATTTAAGTACAGACATAAAAATAACAAAATATGAAAGCATATTTCAATTACTCTTTAAAAAATGTTAGCATAATTTTCCAACACATAACCTTTACACAAACCATATATTTAACAGTAGGCTACGAAAGCTCGACAAAAAAAAAAATTATATTTATATACACAACACAACGACAACATATGCTGTAGCTTGGCCTGTAGGTGGCGCCGTCCGTGTGCAGAAACAAAAAGTTAAAAAGGGGAGGAGCGGGTAAAGTTTTAGACATTTAGCAGAAGTTTATTTCATAGAACATCGGTAGAATAATAGCATGTAAAATTGAAATAAATAAGTAGCATTAATTGTCTGTGAAGAGAAATGGCTAATAGTGAGCGTGGAGAGCCAGATTTTGTACTAGCGACAGAGCCTTCTGGATTATGAATTAAAAATGGTTATTACTCCAGTTCTAAATGACTCTCCTACAAATAAATCCGCGTTTCGATTCGTAACTCCAATAAACTATAAGGGGCGCTGCAGCCACTGTCTAATGGAGGATGAAAAAGGTAAAACAAACGCATGCCGTAACTTATGACGGCTTTGGAGCTTAGTGAATGACAGTAATTTTCAAATACAAATGTGACGACCAGCAACAGGCTCTTTTGGCCCAGCTAGGCTGGAACCTAGTCAATTTATTAATCCACAATGAAGATCAATGGCCTTCTTAAAGCTATCCACCCCCTTGCTCATTACCACCTCTTCCGGTAATCTGTTCCAAGCGCTCACAACCCTACTAAAGTAGTAGTTTTTCCTTATTTCCAAGTTAGCCTGAGATTTGAATAGCTTAAAACAATGTCCCATTGTCCTGCTTTCGGTGCAAAAATTTAATCCATTAACATCATTCATTTTGATAAATTTAAACAACTGAATCATGTCCCCTCTGATCCTCCTTTGTTCCAGGCTATACATATTGAAGCGAATATTTTCGCTTACGCTTCGGCCGTAAAATAAACCTTTAGCTCTTTAAACATATAAAGCTAGGCGACACAACAACTTATGAACAAAGAATGAATAATTTTATTTATCGACACTACAATCATTTTTTGCAGTCGCCACGTAAACAAAACTGTGTTGCCAATCCTACATAAGAATGTATCATTCCTCTACGGAGAGTAAAAATAAAATGGAGAGGAAACGTAGAGAACGCTACACATTCCCTTCCTAGTGTAAACGATTAGGAATCAAAATCCTTTAAATGGGAAGAAAACCTGACGATTGGCGATTCCAATGAGAAAAAGTGGGCGTTGCTCGGATGCTCAATGCCGGACCGAAACCTGTAACTAACCGTGGCCCCATTTGTTGCGAGCTGTAGTCTTTTTCTCATTTCTTTTTACATAATAATCTCTTATTATGTATGCAGCATTTTTATATATTTCAGTGTTAGAGGGGTATTATGTTTAGTTTCGTCCAGTGTTGTGGTATACAACTGTCATTAATGTCAAGTAGTACTAACATAGCTTCGTTGTTATGTTTGCGTTATCGGTATGAATGTAATGTTACCGATATAGCGTTTGACTCCGCATTGCATGTTTCGAGTGTTTTTTATCTCTTAATTGCAAAAAGATAATTGTACACCATGTGTTTTTATTATTTTAAATTTTAAACATGTTCTGGCAGAAGAGTTTCGTTACAGCGGAATGTTTTGAAAATCAAATGATACTACAATACGCTTTTGTTCACTGCTCATTTTTACTTATTTCAAGTTATCTTCTCTTCATTTTCATGCACTTTCTTTAAAATTTTATCAGAAGTACACATTGCGATAGTGGCTTCTGTTTAAACTCAATGAGTGGTATTAGTTATGTAAAACTTCGTTTTGTTCAGTCAAACATGTTCTGTAGTTATTTAAGAGCAGAAACTTTCTCTTTTGTTCAAAATCTTCAGGAAACCTCTGAAATTTATTCACTTATTCTTTTAAATTCAAACATCTAACAGTCTCCGACTAATTTTAGTATTTGATAATGCATAGGTAAAAACAAAAACTTTGAAAATACTACACATGATAGATAAATTTTATGTCCCCTTATATATCGAACGTTAAAAATTATCCAAATATCTTTTGAGAAATATTAATGTTTTAAAAATTGCAATTTATAAAAAAATAAACCAATTTACATGGAAAGATTAAAAGTTGACCTTCGTAACAACCTATGATCTTGAGATATAAAAATTGAATTCTAAAAAAACTTCCATACATATACGCATGTTTAGTTGGATAAAAAAAATACGGAAAGATAGATGGTTTGCTTTTAGTCAAAAAAAAGGGAAGTTCTGAGTTTTGGGGAGGGGTATATCCCCTACTCCTTTGCTACATCCTTGTATTCAGTTTGTGATGTATTGAAACTTTTTACAAAAGTCTCAAGTGGTTTGATTGAAAAGAATACAGTGAATGAAATCCCGTTGTGACGAACTTTCAGTGAAATATTTGTTTCAACGTAAAAAAAAAAAAAATGATTTCAGGTTTGAGTTTTAATGCATTGCTTGAATTCTATTGCATCAAAATTCCCGGTGCAATGTACAAAATGTGAGGCTCCTTGAAGTTTGTTGTAGGGGCATTTCAGTTTACATAAATTTGTAGAGTTTAAAAGTACTTTTAGTTGGAGACTTTTGATATCTATAAGTTGCAAATGAGCTCGAAAGAGTATATATATTATTACATACTTTATAATGTTTTATGCATGGTAAATTTTCATGTTGTGTTTTTTTTCCTACGATTCAAAAGATGACTAAAGTAAGGCTAATGCAGTGAATACCGGTTAATTGAATAAACTGCATTGATAAATCAAGTCGTCAAAAGTAACAAAATTCAGCTTTATTGAAGCTGTTTAGAACAGAGGCGGATGGGACAGCATGAACCGACCCTGGCATTTAGCGGCCAGCCGGCCCCTTAAGACTTGCTCCTTGAAGAGGAGACGCACCCCCTCCCTTAGTTTTTTCAGATGAAAAGGCGAGAGCCGATACATCTTCTAGTTTTAAGAGGGAGTCACCACTGGAATTTAAGGACTCAAATGAGAAGAATAGCGTTTACGAATGTGAAGAAAAGGAATTTAAAAAAAAAAAACGAGCTAATGTGTGCATCACATGACTTACTTTTACACCAATTTAAAGATAATAGTGCCTCGGAGTGAGCAAAAAAACACTTTAAATACTTTCATTCCATATCTGTGGCGAACCGAAGCTAAGAAAACTTTTTATACAGATAAAGTTTTCCAATATTGGCAGTTTTAATGTGATTCAATTGTTAACTCTCTAAATGTGGCCAAATGGAAACCAGATTTAAAAAAAAAAAACGCCAAATTCGTCGCCAAGATGGCGACCAAAAGCTTGGTGATATATTGCCAAGTGTTTACCAAATTATAGCACCGCTTGAGTTTACATTGAAATTAACAATGATTTTACCCCAAAAAGGTGTAAAAGGAACACCCGAATGCAACCAAAGAGAAGGTGCACAACTAGACCCCACTTGGAGTCTATGTGCCAAATTTCAACTTTCTAGGACATACCGTCCTTGAGTTAGCGAGATACATACAGACATACGCAAATACATACGTACATACGGACGTCACGAGAAAACTCGTTGTAATTAACTCGGGGATCGTCAAAATGGATTCTTCAGATGTCTATACGGTCTTAGGGATGTATCCACGTGTGGTCGGGTTGAAAAAAAAAATCAATATTCATTCGGGGGAGGGCAAAATGGAAATTAAAGCCGATTTTTGAGTGAAAATTTTTTTGCGAATACAATACTTCCTTTTTTGTAAAAGGAAGTAAAAAAACAAGCTGATGTGTGCATCACATGACTTCCTTTAACTCCAATTTAATGTCATTTTCTCATTATTGGCAGTTTTAATATGATTCAATAGTTTACTCTCTAAATATCACCAACAATCTGGTTTCAATTTAACCAGATTTAAAAAAAATAATAAAAATAATAAAAATAAAAAAAAAATCGCCAAATTTGTCGCCAAGTTGGCGTTAAAACTTGGCGACCAAAAGACTGGCGATATATCGCTAAGTGTCCGCCAAATTATAACACCACTTGAGTTTACATCGAAATTAACAATGATTTCCTCCCAAAAAGGGGCAAAAGATCCCCTTTGGAGCATCCGAATGCAACCAAAAAAGAAGGTGCACAACTAGACTCCGCTAGGAGTCTACGTACCAAATTTCAACTTTCTTGGACATTCTGTTCTTGAGTTATGCGACATACATACGCACATACGCACATACATACGTACATACAGCCGTCACGAGAAAACTCGTTGTAATTAACTCGGGGATCATCAAAATGGATATTTCGGGTGCCTGTACGTTCCTAGGCACATATCCACTTGTGGTCGGGTTGAAAAAAAAAAACTCAACATTCAATTGGGGGTGTTCAAAATGGTAATTAAGGCCGATTTTTGGGTGAAAATTTTTTCGCGTTTACAATACTTCCCTTTTTGTAAAAGCAAGTAAAAACATCTGCATAGTAAAAACTGTAACATTCGTGCAGATGATAGAGGGTTCGGGGGCACTCTCCCGGAAAATTTTTGAAATTACAGCTTCAAAAACGTATTGTTGGACTATTTCTAGATGATCTTGGGCGATGTTTGCGGGAAGGGTATTTGAAGAATTTCCCCAAAACGTTTTCGAAGTCAGAACTTTAAAACGCATGTGTAAGCTATGTTTGGAAACATTAGGAGGAGGGAAAAGGTTCAGGAATTCTTTTTGCGCAAAATTTCTCAATCCAAGTTCCCAAAACGCCAATTTAGGTGCAACTGACGCTCTTTGGGAGGAGGGCGATGATTTTTGAAATTGAAGTTCTTAGCAAGTTTGTTATCGATAAATTCCTCCCCCCCCCTTTCCTCCGCTCCCAAGTCAGTATCTGAAGTCAGTATCAAACAATTAGTATTCATTACAATATTTTAAATATCATTTACTGCCTTTTAACTTTTAACCATTTTTCTATTAAAAACATGTTTCAGCGGTCCCTATGAAACTGTCAAGATTATTTAGCTACTCATTTATTGTATTACGCTGAAACTTGTCCTAAGTTTGTACTATGCACTGAATACTTTTTTTCGTTGAAAAAAATGTTCGAAATTTATCAGATGTCTCGAAAAAATTCAGTTGCCTTCATTAGGTTAATTATAATAAAGAACCGTGGATGTTCGCAAATAATACTCAAAGATTTAATTGTTTAATATTCAAGGGTTGCATTTTCTTTAAAATTTTGCTGAAAAAATACTTTTTGTCACTGGAATTCTACTTGATATTTTATTACTACTATTTAAATTTTTTTTTAATGCAGAGAACGTTTTCTTTCTTTATTTCTTCTTTTTTTTAATTTTTATATTTTTTTTGCTTATCACTAAATTAAAATTGGCAGCTTCGGTTCTGCGCTTCCCCTGACGACAGTAGTGTAAAAAGGCCGGTTTCCCTGCAGCAGGCGCAGCCGGCTGCGCCTGTGACCTCGCCTGGTTGCGCCTGCCGATCCCCCTCCCACCGCCTCTCGACCTTGGGCTGCGCCTGAATCTTGAAGAAGATGATGAGGTTATTTTCCCGCGTTTTTGAATATTTTCCCGCGTTTTTGGACTTCGTTTTAGGGAATGGCAACACTTTGAAGAAGATTAGGAGGTTTTTTACTTTTTGGATGGCAACACCAGTTTTCGAGTGGCAACACTTGTTGCTATGTTTTTACTTTTCGATTTTTACTTTTAAGAACGTTCGTGGCGCCATCTATCGGAACTTTGAATATTTTTTTCCGGACTTAGAACATTTCTGCGAATTTAATTATTTTTATTTTACAGAGTGTCGGGAATCGAACACCCAAACTTTGAGTTAGCAAAAACGTATGCTAACCACTATGCTATATTTTCCATTACACTTTCAGTCTTAATGTGAATCTGTACCATGACAACGAATATTACAATTAAATTAATTTTAAAACCATCAGTTAATTCACTCTTTAGTACTAATCATGGCATATCATTAACTGTATTTCAGCTCATAATTGAAACTATCATCATTATTATTATTTTTCATAATAACAAAGTTTTCACTTAAGTAAAGATTTATTTAAATACAACCCATTCGAGATTTTAGATTTGGTTCAATGCTTTGTGGACTTGAAATATATTTTAAACTTTGATTTTCTTTTTCATGCATTTCAAACTTTATCATTTTTATTTTTTTTTCTAACTTGTTAAATTTTCTTAACTAATTTCTTTTTTCTTTGTCAAATTGACAAATATTTTTTCTAACTTGTAAAAATTTCGAAGAAATAATTTTCTTAACTAATTTTTTTTGACTTTCATACAACAAAATATTTTTTCTTACTTGTTAAATTTTCGAAGAAATAATTAACTTAAATATTCTTTCACACATTTTGAACTTTAACGTTTTTTCCTGTCATTTAGCACTTTGATTTTTTTTTTTTCACTATTTTAGCGTTTTTCAATTATTTTCAGTCTTTAACTATTTTCTTAACTTTTTAGTCTTTAACTAATTTCAAGCATTTCAGACTTAGATTATTTTTTCGTGATTTCGATTTTTTTTAGTATATTTTAGAGTTTGATCATTTTCTCGCTTGTTTTTACTTTATCGTTTTTTTCCGATATTTTTAAACTTAGAAATTTTTCACAATTAGTGACTGGAATTGAAACCTCAAATTTTTCAAAACGTTATCATGTCTTCAATTTTTGCAATCATGTCAAACTTGCAATCAATTTACTCGTAGTAGTAATTAACACCTATCATTAACAAATTTTTACGGATTTTAAGAAATCAACTTAATTAATTTTTTCCAGTAAGCAAATTTCGCACTCAAGTGACATTCCAACACTGCATATACGTTTCAAGAGTTTCATTGAATTTATCACATTCCATTTAATTAACTCTAATAATTACTTTTTCATTAATACTTAACTTAATCATTTTATCATACATTTATTCCAGTTACAAAATTATGCTTAAAAGTTATTTATTTTTCTTAGCACAAGAGATTTTAACATGTTCCTACTAAAATGCTTTTCACTCTAGTTTGAGTTTACTAAAATAGCAACTCATTTACGATTTAGATTCATTTAATCGTCTTTGATTCTTTTTTCATTGTTAATATTTTACATTATCACATACGTTATTATTTTTATACATTTATCCATTTAATTTTCCAAAATCTACAATCAATTTACTCTTCGTATTAATTAACACTTATCACTATCAAATATTTTCATGAATTTTAAAAATTATCTTCTTAAATAATTTTTTACTGTAACCAAATTTCCCACTCAAGTTATATTTCATCACTACATATGCTTTTCATGAGTTTCATTTAATTTATCGCATTTCATTTAATTAACTCTAATAATTATTTTTTATCATCGATATTTAAGTTAATCATATTTTCCTTTATTTATTTTTCATGCAAACACTCTTGATGGAATAAAACAAATTTTTAAACTTTCATGAATTAAATCCCCTCTGACTATTTTATTTTACTTTACCATACTTTACTATTTTACTTACTGCGTTTTACTATTTATCATTCATTACAGCTTTTCCAAAATATTACTTTACAACCAACTAATTTCATTAACAGAATTTTCATTACAATTTATAAATTTCACTTTTATTTAATTATTTTTACCTACGCTAAAATAAAACACATCACATAAAAAAGTTAAACATCAATGAAGAACCCGAGAAATGTTAAAATTATAAGTCAAGTATCAAAACTTCATGTCAGCAAATTTTAAAAATAGACTTACCGAAAAATAACTTCTACTGAAATTCATTTCAAAACTTGGAATCAATTTACTCTTAGCATTAATAAACACTTATCATTAAGAAATTTTCATGGATTTTAAAAATCAACTTATTTAATTTTTTCCAGTAAGCAAATTTCGCACTCAAGTTACATTTCATCACTTTATATGCTTTTCAAGAGTTTCATTTAATTTATCACATTTTATTTAATCAAATCTATTAATTATTTTTGATTAGTATTTAACTTAGTCATTTTATTGCATAGTGTTTTACTTTATTATTATTATTTTTTTTTTTCATACAAGCACTCTTGTTAGAATAAAACAAAATTTTCAACCTTCATGAATTAGAATCACTTTGGCTATTTCATTTTCCCAATAATATTTTACTTTAACAACTAATTTCTTTAACAAAATCGATATCATTTATTTTAGTCTTTATCCTTTTCGAACGATACATTCAAATGGACAGCTATACGTTAAATTAAGAAACTTAATCTAAATTTTGACAAATTAAGTTATAGCTAAATACTGACTAAAATTAAGTACAAAAGACTAACCTTTTTGGGGTGAAATCCCTCAAGTACCAGCTATCGCGAAGTTATTTAAAAACAGTGAATGAAATTGTAATAAGTGGATTGTTAATTATAACTCAATCTCACAAAATTACAATTACACGCATGTTTTATTTGAAATCACTGCATACGGCTGGCTGCCCATCGTCGATTTGCAGAACGCATGCCGTGATATCGCAAATCAACTCGGCTGTTGAAAAAAACTACCGTAATGCTACAGCACTTCGGATCGTCCACACTCACCGAGACGAATTGAGAAAATGACTTTATCAATATTGCTATCTACCCCTTTACCGATAACAGATAACAAACCCCACGTGCGAGTATTATTCACCACCTGGCCTACGTCTTTCAAGTGATGTCACTGTTTCTGACCAATTAAAATTAGTTCACGTTTCTCAAATATCAAGCACATAGATCGGCAATAGCCTGATGTCTGGTTTTCCAAACAAAATTTTAGATTTTAATTTGTAGTTTCGAATTCATTTCTTTTTCATTTCAAACTTATAAAAAAAATTTCCAGCTTGTAAGAATATTTCTTTCAAAAACAGATTTTTGATTCAAAACAGTATTTTTTCAAACTTGTAATATTTTTCTACTTAGAAAATGAAATCAAAAATTTTTGTTTTCTTTAATCATATAAAATGTTTTTTAAGAAATAATTTCTCAAACTTGTAATATTTTTCCACTAATTAAAAAAAAAATCAATTTTTTTTTTTCAATCATATAAAAATAAATTTTTATTCTTACAACAATAAATTTTTCCGCAAAAATATTTTTTTCAAATCAAAATAATAATAATAATAATATTTTTGTAACATATTGTTTTTTTTTTCCTTTCAATCTTTTTTTTTTTTTTTCAAAAATTTTCAAACTTACAAAATAAAATTTTTTCAACTGAATCTTCAAACGAAATGATTTAATTAAATTTAAAACTCAATATCACTTTACTCTTAGTATTAATAACCAATAGCACTTAACCATTTACTCTTTGCACTCTAAGTATTAATTAACACACACGCATTACAAATAATAATAATAATGTTTAAGATACTTACAAATCATCCACTCAAGCTTTCAAATATCCATCTAGCATGTTATTGTTCATTCGTGTGAGGGAACTTGTAATAAAACTTTACTTATCAACCGAAATTATAAGCGAAAATATCGCATTTTTTTAGCACTTAATATAATCCTACAATTAACAAATTGGTTTTAACTTTGAATTTAAGAAAAATAAAAACTATTACACACTTAGTAACATATCTATCGATGTATATTATTTCATGACAAATCACAAATAGGTGAGGATCTTTTATCGATCATGTGACCAACTAAGTTAAGAAAGAGCGTTCTTATCTCATATGAGAATTTATAAGTCTTTAATATTTCTCTTTAATGTAAGTGTATTGATACGTACGAGTTTGTGTATGTGAATATAACTGACATGATCAATTACACGTGATTGATCATGTTATGCGTGAGATGCGAAACCGTCATCGGCATTCGTTGTGATGTGAAAACCTGCTACCATCTTAAAATTACTCGTAGTAGGTCAGGATGAATTTGGAAGTCAAAGTGTTGGCATTTTCTAAAAATCTGAATACTGTGTAAAACAACACAATTCTGCTCAAAAGTTCATGTGATATTCTATGACGTCAGTAGCAAGAGATTTATGTACACTTCTCATTGGTTAAAGTGAATATTCATTGGTTTATAGTGGATGTTTGGAGAATCATTTTCAGGGTGATTCTGAGCTTTGAAAGAGATCGTGAAATTTTATTCTATGTACTTAGGATTTTTCTTCACCAGCTAGTGTTAAAACCTAGTTTGATTTATTTTTTAAGTTCACAGGAAGTTGTTTTAGTATTGTGACTCCTAATCCTATGAGAGTTAAGAATGACTAACGCTGGTGAAAATCATTCTGAAACTTTGAAGCCTGAAGATGAACAGATGGGATGCAACGAACATGAAAATGAACATTGAGGCTTCTCCACAGCCTGATGATATGATACACTTGGGTGATTGTATTTTCACTTTAGGTGAATGCTTTTCGGAAACGTACACGCGTGCATATTAGAAGATATACGTGTGGGAAAGATGGTATTTTTCGACCAACTATGGATGGTATTTCCTTAGAACCAGATGTGTGGAGATCAGTTATTTCAAGCCTACGTAAAAATATAAATCAAAAATTAATCGAAGACCGTGATTTCGTTTTTGTTATAAAAAAGGAGAGTCGAGTGCGAATGGTAACATCTGTGTTAGTGTGCAAAGATTGTTCAAACTGAAACGAGAAGTGTTCCAGTTGATGCCTGATAGAGTTCTACTTTTGGAAAGCCAGATTGACAAATTGTGCTACGCGTCCCCTTGTATCTCACGTAGTGTCAAAGACAAACTTATGACTTATACTCTAAAAGAGTACATCCTTTCGGAAATTGAGAAAAAATATCCCTGTGATTGTCGATGTGATAAAATCAGCACATATACATCACAAGAAGTTCGTAAACTGGCTGATTCTCTACGTAAGTGACTATTTGATGAGCTCATATGCAACATAAACTACCTTTCTAAAAAAGAATGTGTGGATTGTAAAAATGGATTCATTTTTTACATGAGAGTGCATGAATGTGAATCATTAACAAGGGGTCGAAAGTTCGACACTTTTTTCGAACGGGTTCTTTTTAATGTTAATTGGGAAAACTTGACTCGTGACTTCGTTACTTTGAATGTTGATAGTCCATGTTTAAAATGTCATGTGTCTGATTTATTTGATGCAATCGATGTTAAAAATACGCTTGAAAGTTTTGAAGAGTTTTACTTAAGGATGAAAGTTTTTTTAATTGTCTTTTACTGTGTGTGTGAATAAATTGTGTTTATCATTTTAAAAGAGACTTGTGTTTTGATTGAGTTGTTGAATATGGTTGATGGATTATACTTTGAAATCACTCTTACATATATTTTTTATATGCACTTTATTGTAAGTAATCTTTATACTATCGGTGTTGTCTTCATCTTATTGTATGGTTTTGTAATTAAGACTGAATGAAAATATAATTTTTGTAATATTTCTATAGTTTAATGCATGCGAAGGACTTCAAATAATGCTAAGTGGAAAGTCAAAATTAGAACCGTAAAGCTTAAACATGACAATGGTTTGAAAACAATACACAGTTATATTCACATACACAAACTCGTACGTATCAATACACTTACATTAAAGAGAAATATTAAAGACTTATAAATTCTCATATGAGATAAGAACGCTCTTTCTTAACTTAGTTGGTCACATGATCGATAAAAGATCCTCACCTATTTGTGATTTGTCATGAAATAATATACATCGATAGATATGTTACTAAGTGTGTAATAGTTTTTATTTTTCTTAAATTCAAAGTTAAAACCAATTTGTTAATTGTAGGATTATATTAAGTGCTAAAAAAATGCGATATTTTCGCTTATAATTTCGGTTGATAAGTAAAGTTTTATTACAAGTTCCCTCACACGAATGAACAATAACATGCTAGATGGATATTTGAAAGCTTGAGTGGATGATTTGTAAGTATCTTAAACATTATTATTATTATTTGTAATGCGTGTGTGTTAATTAATACTTAGAGTGCAAAGAGTAAATGGTTAAGTGCTATTGGTTATTAATACTAAGAGTAAAGTGATATTGAGTTTTAAATTTAATTAAATCATTTCGTTTGAAGATTCAGTTGAAAAAATTTTATTTTGTAAGTTTGAAAATTTTTGAAAAAAAAAAAAGATTGAAAGGAAAAAAAAACAATATGTTACAAAAATATTATTATTATTATTATTTTGATTTGAAAAAAATATTTTTGCGGAAAAATTTATTGTTGTAAGAATAAAAATTTATTTTTATATGATTGAAAAAAAAAAATTGATTTTTTTTTTAATTAGTGGAAAAATATTACAAGTTTGAGAAATTATTTCTTAAAAAACATTTTATATGATTAAAGAAAACAAAAATTTTTGATTTCATTTTCTAAGTAGAAAAATATTACAAGTTTGAAAAAATACTGTTTTGAATCAAAAATCTGTTTTTGAAAGAAATATTCTTACAAGCTGGAAATTTTTTTTTATAAGTTTGAAATGAAAAAGAAATTAATTCGAAACTACGAATTAAAATCTAAAATTTTGTTTGGAAAACCAGACATCAGGCTATTGCCGATCTATGTGCTTGATATTTGAGAAACGTGAACTAATTTTAATTGGTCAGAAACAGTGACATCACTTGAAAGACGTAGGCCAGGTGGTGAATAATACTCGCACGTGGGGTTTGTTATCTGTTATCGGTAAAGGGGTAGATAGCAATATTGATAAAGTCATTTTCTCAATTCGTCTCGGTGAGTGTGGACGATCCGAAGTGCTGTAGCATTACGGTAGTTTTTTTCAACAGCCGAGTTGATTTGCGATATCACGGCATGCGTTCTGCAAATCGACGATGGGCAGCCAGCCGTATGCAGTGATTTCAAATAAAACATGCGTGTAATTGTAATTTTGTGAGATTGAGTTATAATTAACAATCCACTTATTACAATTTCATTCACTGTTTTTAAATAACTTCGCGATAGCTGGTACTTGAGGGATTTCACCCCAAAAAGGTTAGTCTTTTGTACTTAATTTTAGTCAGTATTTAGCTATAACTTAATTTGTCAAAATTTAGATTAAGTTTCTTAATTTAACGTATAGCTGTCCATTTGAATGTATCGTTCGAAAAGGATAAAGACTAAAATAAATGATATCGATTTTGTTAAAGAAATTAGTTGTTAAAGTAAAATATTATTGGGAAAATGAAATAGCCAAAGTGATTCTAATTCATGAAGGTTGAAAATTTTGTTTTATTCTAACAAGAGTGCTTGTATGAAAAAAAAAAAAAAAAAATAATAAAGTAAAACACTATGCAATAAAATGACTAAGTTAAATACTAATCAAAAATAATTAATAGAGTTGATTAAATAAAATGTGATAAATTAAATGAAACTCTTGAAAAGCATATAAAGTGATGAAATGTAACTTGAGTGCGAAATTTGCTTACTGGAAAAAATTAAATAAGTTGATTTTTAAAATCCATGAAAATTTCTTAATGATAAGTGTTTATTAATGCTAAGAGTAAATTGATTCCAAGTTTTGAAATGAATTTCAGTAGAAGTTATTTTTCGGTAAGTCTATTTTTAAAATTTGCTGACATGAAGTTTTGATACTTGACTTATAATTTTAACATTTCTCGGGTTCTTCATTGATGTTTAACTTTTTTATGTGATGTGTTTTATTTTAGCGTAGGTAAAAATAATTAAATAAAAGTGAAATTTATAAATTGTAATGAAAATTCTGTTAATGAAATTAGTTGGTTGTAAAGTAATATTTTGGAAAAGCTGTAATGAATGATAAATAGTAAAACGCAGTAAGTAAAATAGTAAAGTATGGTAAAGTAAAATAAAATAGTCAGAGGGGATTTAATTCATGAAAGTTTAAAAATTTGTTTTATTCCATCAAGAGTGTTTGCATGAAAAATAAATAAAGGAAAATATGATTAACTTAAATATCGATGATAAAAAATAATTATTAGAGTTAATTAAATGAAATGCGATAAATTAAATGAAACTCATGAAAAGCATATGTAGTGATGAAATATAACTTGAGTGGGAAATTTGGTTACAGTAAAAAATTATTTAAGAAGATAATTTTTAAAATTCATGAAAATATTTGATAGTGATAAGTGTTAATTAATACGAAGAGTAAATTGATTGTAGATTTTGGAAAATTAAATGGATAAATGTATAAAAATAATAACGTATGTGATAATGTAAAATATTAACAATGAAAAAAGAATCAAAAACGATTAAATGAATCTAAATCGTAAATGAGTTGCTATTTTAGTAAACTCAAACTAGAGTGAAAAGCATTTTAGTAGGAACATGTTAAAATCTCTTGTGCTAAGAAAAATAAATAACTTTTAAGCATAATTTTGTAACTGGAATAAATGTATGATAAAATGATTAAGTTAAGTATTAATGAAAAAGTAATTATTAGAGTTAATTAAATGGAATGTGATAAATTCAATGAAACTCTTGAAACGTATATGCAGTGTTGGAATGTAACTTGAGTGCGAAATTTGCTTACTGGAAAAAATTAATTAAGTTGATTTCTTAAAATCCGTAAAAATTTGTTAATGATAGGTGTTAATTACTACTACGAGTAAATTGATTGCAAGTTTGACATGATTGCAAAAATTGAAGACATGATAACGTTTTGAAAAATTTGAGGTTTCAATTCCAGTCACTAATTGTGAAAAATTTCTAAGTTTAAAAATATCGGAAAAAAAAACGATAAAGTAAAAACAAGCGAGAAAATGATCAAACTCTAAAATATACTAAAAAAAATCGAAATCACGAAAAAATAATCTAAGTCTGAAATGCTTGAAATTAGTTAAAGACTAAAAAGTTAAGAAAATAGTTAAAGACTGAAAATAATTGAAAAACGCTAAAATAGTGAAAAAAAAAAAAAAATCAAAGTGCTAAATGACAGGAAAAAACGTTAAAGTTCAAAATGTGTGAAAGAATATTTAAGTTAATTATTTCTTCGAAAATTTAACAAGTAAGAAAAAATATTTTGTTGTATGAAAGTCAAAAAAAATTAGTTAAGAAAATTATTTCTTCGAAATTTTTACAAGTTAGAAAAAATATTTGTCAATTTGACAAAGAAAAAAGAAATTAGTTAAGAAAATTTAACAAGTTAGAAAAAAATAAAAATGATAAAGTTTGAAATGCATGAAAAAGAAAATCAAAGTTTAAAATATATTTCAAGTCCACAAAGCATTGAACCAAATCTAAAATCTCGAATGGGTTGTATTTAAATAAATCTTTACTTAAGTGAAAACTTTGTTATTATGAAAAATAATAATAATGATGATAGTTTCAATTATGAGCTGAAATACAGTTAATGATATGCCATGATTAGTACTAAAGAGTGAATTAACTGATGGTTTTAAAATTAATTTAATTGTAATATTCGTTGTCATGGTACAGATTCACATTAAGACTGAAAGTGTAATGGAAAATATAGCATAGTGGTTAGCATACGTTTTTGCTAACTCAAAGTTTGGGTGTTCGATTCCCGACACTCTGTAAAATAAAAATAATTAAATTCGCAGAAATGTTCTAAGTCCGGAAAAAAATATTCAAAGTTCCGATAGATGGCGCCACGAACGTTCTTAAAAGTAAAAATCGAAAAGTAAAAACATAGCAACAAGTGTTGCCACTCGAAAACTGGTGTTGCCATCCAAAAAGTAAAAAACCTCCTAATCTTCTTCAAAGTGTTGCCATTCCCTAAAACGAAGTCCAAAAACGCGGGAAAATATTCAAAAACGCGGGAAAATAACCTCATCATCTTCTTCAAGATTCAGGCGCAGCCCAAGGTCGAGAGGCGGTGGGAGGGGGGATCGGCAGGCGCAACCAGGCGAGGTCACAGGCGCAGCCTGCTGCGCGGCTGCGCCTGCTGCAGGGAAACCGGCCTTTTTACACTACTGACGACGACTCTGGCTTTATGTGTTCATGTCCTCTACAAACTATTACAGGTAGCTGTTAGGGTCTTAGAAGGTCCTGGACAGTAATGCAACAAAGTAATCTTATCGGCCATTGAATTTACAGACGCACGGTAAAACATCTTATTACCCACAGCATGAGTTTGTAGAGTTCTTTTTTTTTTAATTTGTTACCATTACTTTTGTTACAGGGATTTTCTTATAAGTCGTTTAGAAATGTACAGGATTATTATAATATTTTCAGAGATATTTAAATAGTTTTTTTTTTTATGAAAGGAAAAATCATGTTTTGTTTTGTTTTGTTTTTTGTTCATACCATTCAAGTGAAAAATTCAAGGCGGCCCACCGGGCATTTGCCCGGTGGGCCGCTTCCACTTGGGTCGCATTGAATTTTACAATTAAATAGTATAAAAATATATCCATGAGTTTTTTCTTCTTCTTCTTTTCTTTTTTTATTTATTTAAATATCAATGGCAATTTCGTAACTAGCCAGTAAAGTCCAAAATGACTTAAGAAACTCGCTGCAGAAAAATTAATATTCAGAGAATTAAAAGAAAAAAACTTTACAAACTCATTCTGTGAGTAATACGTTCTGTGTGTTGTTAAATGCATTGACCGACGAGATAATTTTATAATGTAACTGCCACTAGTTCATAACCGAGCATCTAGTTCACAGGGAGCAATGGGCAGAACAAAGTTGATTCATATAAGCAGTGGCCACTGTAGCAACAAGATTCGGGGGCCCCATACATCGGCAAGTCACTTCGGTAACAGGAACAGGAGACCATCGGAGGGTGATGTAACAACAAGAAAGTTTATGGTTATTGTATTTAAGTTTAAGGATCCTGGTGCATTGGCAAGCAAATGCACAACTATGTGGACAAAAAGCATTACGTTGACCCTGTTCTTGTCCTTTTTGCAGAAGATTTAATTCAAGTATCACACTTGTTCCTCTCAAAACTAGCTGGTTTATCAATATTGGCAGATTAATAAACAAAATTATCTGTCATATTGGTAACTTGCTAATCAATGATTTCGGCATCACAGAATCAAATTGCAGTAGAAATTAGAAAATGTGCTTTGCTATTGCTTCAGAGAGAACTTGATTTAGGATTGATTGGCTAAGAATCTGAAAACTGGAAACAAAACATCCCATTTTTTGAAACCTGCGAAAATATATTCCTTAGTACAGTCCCATGTCACAATTGTTGGAATTCTTCTGTGGGCGAATCTACTTAAAAAGTGATTGAAAATGAAATTAATCCTGGCTTATCAAATCATTGTCAAAACAAGCTTTCTTCTAGAAGAATCACCCGTTTAACAAGTTTGCAAGCCCCATTCTTAATAAAAGTAATCTATTTTTGTAGTTTACGAGTGGCACTGATAGTGAGTTGGTCTATATCCTATATCTGCTACAATTTTACTGTGTTTAAATGTTGTGCTGTCACTTTTTAAGTGTACGTAAAATGTAACTCAAATAAAGTATTTCTCACACATTCACTAACTTTTATTTCAGTTTGAACCACGGTTGGCAAAAACCAGTTTTATTTTTGCCAAGAAGAAATACAGTAAACTCCCGATTATCGGCGGGCGGATCATCCGTGGCTCGGCTTATCCGCGGGTCTTTTCCCCAGTTTATTTTATTAATTTTTTTAACGGTCATTAAATATTTTTTAAACTTATGATTGTGTTTACTGTTCGTTTTTAGCTTTATATGCTTATATTTTTTTTACATTCAATGTTAGTAGATGCAATGTAGCAATGTTTTAGCTATAACTTAAATGTATGTTTGAGTTTTATTCATATTTTTTAGCTATTGTATACAGTAGTATTGTTTTTTACCCATTGATCGGATTATCCGCGGTTTTCGCTTATCCGCGGTTACCGTGCCACCCTATTCCGTGGATAATCGGGAGTTTACTGTATTAAAATATCCAAGCTAAAACTGGGAGGGGGGGAGTCAGGTTTCTAAAGTGTAAATGCCAATATAATTTATATAGATTTTTTAAGATTTTATAGCGAAAAGAAAATTTTACAGTCAACTTGAGATAACTTGAAACCTCATACTTCTAATATTCCTTCATCTTGAAGTTTACATTAGGCCTCAAACCCTTGACAGGGCTATGGGAACTTCCCATAACTCAAAGGTTTTAGCTGGTTGCTTGAACTTCGAGTTGTCTAGAGTTGACTGTATTCATATTTCTTATTTAATGTTTCAGTTAATGTCCATGGACATATCCAGAGGAAGTAGATGGGAAGGAAGAGCAGCTGCCCGTCTTTATAAAATAAAAGTATTTGAATCAAAACAGATTTAAATAATTAATGAATTGATGTTTTTTTTTTTTTGTTTTTGCAATTTCAAAAGAAAAACTGAGTTTGGCTCTAGTAACTTTGTGACAGATTGAGGGTATACAGTGAAATCCTATTACAACAAGTTTCAAAAGACCGCAGGCTTGTTCTAAATGGAATTTTGTTCTAATGGCATTCAAAAAATATAGTAGAAATTTGATTGGAACTGAAAATTTAATTTGTTGAAATGAATATTTTTGTTCGACTGGTATTAGTTTTAACAGAATTTCACAGTATTTCTTGTTAGTTAATATGGTTGTATCTCAATACAATTAGGAAGGTTTTCTATTTTAAGCGCTTTTGATTTCTTTTCCTAGCATTACCTTTAGACCCCTTTCTTGAAGAGCAGTGTTATGTTATCCAGATTCGAGTCTTCTGGCACTATCCCTGAGTTATAAGACGCATTGAAAATATTTAAAATAACATCCACTAATTCCTCTGAACATTCAACTAAAATTTTTGGATAAGTAATTATCTGGTCCCGGAGCTTTAGATGCTTTAATTTTTTTCAAATGAAATAGAACCTCCTCCCTGGAAAACACAAAATCCTCAAGCCGCATAATAGCTTGTGTCTTGCTAGTGTCAACTGTTGAGATACAGTTATCGTTAAACACACTGGAAAAAAAGTTATTAAGAACATTTGCAATATCCCTATCGTATTGGATTAAATTTCCATGCTCATCAACCAATGGCCCAATTTGACTATTTCGAGCGTTCCCAGAATTAGCGTAAGCAAAAAGTCTTTTAGTATTCATCATCAATGTTATGTGCTAGGCTTTGCTCCAATTCCCTTTTCCGAATCCGTATTAAATACTAAAAATTTCTTCTTGCCTTACAATACTGAAACCTATCTGCACTCTGACCAGTTTCCTTAAACTGACAAAAGGCCGCTTGCTTATAATTTAGAGCTTCTTTAATCTCCCCTGGAGAACCACATGGGTCAAATTTTAGTACTAACAACTTTTCTCCTAAATAGAACATAATCCCCAACCGTTTTTCCAGTTTTCCCCTTAAATTCCGTTCACTGCTGATCTACGTCGCTATTTTCCAATCCTGACGAAAAAACCTCTTTCAAGCTCTGCCTAAGTGCAACAAAATCAATGTTTCTGAAATTGGGCACAAGCATAAAAAGTTTCAAACTCTGTACACTTCAAATTTAATCCGGAACCTAATGCTGTTATGATCACTATCTCCAATATGATCCCCTACACACAACTTCTGAACAGAACTTCCTACGTCACAGAAAACTAGATCCAAAATCGCCTCCTCTCAAGAAACTTATCTAAGAAACAGTCACCAATTACTTATAAAAATTCCTCTTTTCTGCCATTATTAGGATAAAAATTATTCCAATCAATACCCGGAAAATTGAAATCCCCATTATGATGACGGATCCCTTATTGGACATATCACAAATAATACGAAACATTTGTTCATCTTGTCCCTGACTTGAATTAGGTGGCCTATAAATATTTCCAAAGCGCAATTTTTTGCTCTTATTGCTCATCAACTCCAGCCAAACCATATCAATATTAATAGGTTTATCATTTATGACCAATTCATTGCAAATGAAATTATCTCTATCATAAAATAAAACTCTACCACCTCTTTTGCCTGCTCTATCTTGTCTAAAACAAATGATACCCAGCAATACACTAAAAAAATTCCGAAACGTTACTGGTTAATTCCGTGGAACGTCTTCGGATTTCACACGTTTTCACCTATTTCTCCCCGTAAAAACAAGTATTATCACAAAAAAGTTTCCTGAATCGCTACAAGTTGCACTCTTGCAGACTTTTCACTGTTGTGGAAAATATTTTTAGCAACCAGTTTAAAGATTGAATGAGCGTGTTTATTAAGTGTATCGGCCTGAGGTTGCTTACGGCCTGTCCAGATTGACTAAGCTCCCAATGAGAGCGAAAAGGTTAATAGATAGCTGCAGTTTTGCAAGGGCAGAAATTGCAGGGCAAGAGATATGCTTAGCTCCTTCTTGCATAGCTTTGGCCGTGGTCGCTCTGATTTTTATGGAGCTTTCTTGGTAAATTAGGAAGGTTCTAATCAGTTACACTAAACCTACTTAATTTTTCTAGAAGGTTCTAGAGACATGACTGGCTTTAACAGGGCAGATTTCTCACGTCTTCATAAAGTTTCAAGCTTAATTTCAGAAAGGTTACTGATTTTTAACGGAAAGTGTTCCTGGTTTTTCCAATATATGTTACTGGAAGAAATTGGGCACATCAGCGCCCATTATTTTCCAGGGAACGTTTCTGAATCGTTTTTACAGTGTATGTAATAAATCTACATCAAATTCGGTAGCCCCATGTATCTGTAATTCCAATAACATCCAACTTCTCATCTATAATTATGCTTTTCAATTCTTCCATCTTGTTCCTAATACTGCGAGCATTGATATCGTAAACTTTAAGCATGCCCACATTGCTTTTATTTAACACCCTGACATTTCTCAAAACACAATTGTTAAAATTACTAGTCTTGTTCGAAACTTTCTTTCCATTTTCTAGCAATACGCAAACAATTTTCTTCCTCTCGATATTCCATCGTGTTTGTGTGGAAGCTTTCTTTTCTATTCTTCTGAAATTACATTACATCACAAACTGTCTGAAGCCTGTAATTTACCCCAAGGGAAAAACACGTGGAATGAAATGTTTTACCTTTTTCTTTAGTATTGTTAATCACCGCAAGGTAGCATATTCGAGCGCTGGAGTTGCGAATAGCAAAATTTTAAATGTACGAAAAGGATAATAAATATTTGTGCACAAAGTGAGGACAAATCCACGCAAAGTCTCTACTTATGAAAAAATGAAATAAGGACAAAAGTTGTCATGAGCAGGGTCATGAATAATATCAGACAGTGTCACAAATATTTCAAGGAAAGTGGGTAGCGCTTGTAAAACAGATATATGTAAACAATACATACAAGAATACTTTTAGTGCATCATTCCTAGTGCTCGTATAGAGCAACCGTTCAACTGCGGCTAATCGGTAATTAACCAGGAGCGTTCTAATCAAGCTACCGGTTTGTTGAAGCTGCGCGTTACGGTTGAACCGGTTGCTCTATTCAAACACAAGGATTGAGTAATTGTTTCTATTGTTTCGCTGAGTTAGTTGGAATACTCAAAATAAAATTTAAAGCGTGGAAAAATTTTGGGAGAACTTGAAAAAATTCAGAATAGTGGTCCCCACTTACTATTTTAAAACGCGCTGTTAAACATGGGGGACTACTTCCATGAAATGGGGGACACATGGTCGCCTTAATGTACAGCGATGTCTTAACCATCAAATTTTCGAAAGAATTAACATTGTCTTTGCTATTAATACATATCTCCGTTCATTACCATTCCAGAAAAAAAAGACCGTGCTGGAGGGATTAATTGCAAAGATCTTTGCGCTTGACATCACCCCAGTGGCGTAGAGGGGGACAGCGGTGTAGGGGGCCAAAACCTCCCCCCGCCCCGCCCCCCAATGCTCGGCCAGTTAATGTTTGGCGTCCAATCGCGGATCCAAAAGCGTGCATAACCATACTTGGAGATCAAAGAGAGCCTAAAATTGAACTTTTAGTTCTGAAATTTCTGAGAAATTCCGGGAGCGAGCCTCCAGTTTACAAGCACCTTCGAATTATCCCCCAAAAATTGGGTTTTGAGACTTAAATTTCAAACAATTTTCGATAGGAAATCTCTTTCCTTTCCTACCTCATCTAACGTAACCAAACATGACTTGACAATATGCGTATACTTCAACAGGCAGAATTGCATTGCATTATCCTAAGCTCTTGCTAATTATGCAAAACTTAATGGATATTATTTATGGTCAACAAAGCCATGAAATTAAAGCGATAAAAATATTTAAATAAGAGAAAGAAATATTAACTATATGCAACATAAATAAATGAATAAAAATCATTAATAAACTCATCATTACCACTGTTTAAAAGTTCCTTCAAAAATGAATAAATAAAATAACCTTCCACAATTATAATACGTAATTAACTGTTTAGCAATTATTTTCCATATTTTTTTAGTTCACCACCTACTACTATATATCATCCACACCTGTTACAATATTAGCACATCCTTACAACAGAAATTCTCTAAGAACACAACTAAGGATTGTGTAGTTTAAATTAGCGGCGTCGATTTAGTTTGATACATTTAATTCTAAATTGAGAAATTTCATTGATATAGCAAAACTGATTATATTGTTTACATGCCACCACATACTGTGACATTATTGTGCAAGAAAGAGCATTAAATTCAGATTTTAAATAGGTTATTAAGTTTTTATAATGCTTTTATAAAACTTAGGTTAATTGACGGGGCAAGCTTTTTAATCAATTCCAAAAATAAAATGACTAATAGTAAGTATAAAAATAATTGTCGATAAATCTAACCAATTAATTACAAAACTGAACTTAATCAAGCATAAAATTGTGGATAAGGGAATGTGAAAAATAGATTGAATTCAGGTTTTACAGCAGTGGCTTTCAGCCATATTTTAATATAGGGCCAGATTTTTATCATGGACTGGCTTGAGGACCGCATTGATCAAATTATATTCATACTTCAGTTTAGAGGGAGACAAAATAAAGTATAAAAATAAGTTTCATTTAGTTTGAAAATTACGATGATAATCAATATTCAACACACATATTGTAATTGAAATAGCGGCCGATGATTTAAAAAATAATATGTACCGAAATTTGTTACAAAACATAAGATTAAATTAAAATTATCAAGCACGCGATATTTTTTTCAGTTCAATAAGAATGCTGACATTCTTTCTATTTTTTTCTCCTAATCTGTGAACATTGAGTTTTATGTGCGAGGAAGCAATTCAAAGAGAATTCTGGAGATGTGTTAGGTAAAAAATTCATCGTTTTTTTTTTTTTTTGACTTCATTTTTCATTTTGGAAAATAGCTCCTCACAGATGTAACGCAGCCAAAAAAGATGTTTTGCATGAGGACAAGATTGAAAATTGATTGCTGGAAGTTGATCTTTTTAAACATTCAATGAATAATTATCCAGTTTTCCAAAGCTTTCAAATTTCTCCTCTAAATCGCGATTTACATTGAAACGCAATAAGTTCCATTTAATACACTAGTATACATATTGAAACGCCAGCAAATTGTATATGAGAAAAATATGGAACTAAGTTTAGGGGGGCTAGTGAAATCTACACAGCGGGCCACAATTGGTCTGGCCGCGGGTGCGCGGGTTGAATATCACTGTTGTAGAGGCTTTCCTCAATTCAACTCATCTATTTAATAACATTTTCAAAAGCTTTTTTCTTCACCACACACTTTTTGAGCAATCAAGAAGATTGCTTATTATTATTTGCTTAATTATATCGCTCCAATCACCGTCTGACGTTTATATTTCATGCCGTGTAAATTTCAATCGACTTTGTGATTGATGAGACCAGTCACATGTGCCTTTTTAATTTCCATGAATAACACATCCAAAAATGATTACACAGCCTCGATTTTAAGTTAATATTAATCTGAAATTCAGCCCTGAGGTATTTTTAAAAACAATTTTATCAAGAACTTCAACGATTTTGAAAAATGAAATATTTATCTCTGACCTATAAGAAAATACACAGTCTCAAAAATCTAATTAAATTCAGAAAGATGTACAATGCGATTGAAGCAAAGGTGCTTTGTCTACAATATCTTAAAAAAAATAAAATAAATAAAACTACGGTAGGACGTATGATAATTAACGAAATAGCAAAATTTCGGTCTACCAGCACCATCCAAGTTACAAGAAAATATCTCAGTTTGTTATATCTCAGTTCATTTAATAGTATATAAAACATATAATAAAATGCATATAAATAAATCATATATACGTATTAAATTATACATATATATACCTATAATAGTATATAATAACATATAATAGTTTGTCAGCGTATGGTTAAAAAAAACTTTTGAATAGATGACTTGAATCGAGGTCTACAATAGTGATCTTTAACCTACGGTCCATGGGTCGCTTGCAGCCCGCTGTGTAGATTTCAATAGCTCACCTAACGATTTAGTTTCAATACTTTTTCCCATATTTTCTAGAAATTCGAGAAATTATATACAGCAGTATAATAGTATACAATAGTATCAGTAATAGTATATAATAGTATAGTATAGTAAAAATTAGAGTAAAGTGTAGTATGTAATAGTATCAATATAATACAACCCAAACTCAAAATAATAAAATACTTCTCACTTTTTGGAAAAAAGTTAATTCTAACCAAATATAAGTGCAATTTAGGTATTTAAATAAACGTGCCACCTTTCTTAAACCATAAAGTGTTCATTTCATTTCAAATATGTATACTCAATTAAAAATAATCTTAGACAATATAATCCAAAAGTTTTTAGTGATGAAGGTTTACATTGAGTCAAAAAATTAGAATATTCAGATTAAAGGGGGAAAAACATTTTCCAAAAAAAAAAAACAATTAAAAAAAAATAATTTCTTTGCGTCATTTTTTGCTGGACTCAATGCTTTAATCCTTTCACACACGGATTCTACCACCTGTTTACATTAATCATTCTCTGACACTGTTTCAATACCTTCTTCAATGCGGCAACGAGCTCAATTTTGTTGGCGTGCACCATATCTTGAACCGATTTCTTTAGATTTAACGGTACCACAAATTCTTGATCTTATTGAGATTGATAAAGTTGCTTAACCAGTTTATTACCGAAATTCCCCTTTCTGTTTAAAATCTATGAGTAGATTTAGAGACATGACAAGGAGTAGTATCTTGCTGAAAGATAAAATTTGTCACTAAATGTGTAACTGTTGTGCCTCAGATGAAGTATCATGCAGTATTATTGATAAACAGCGAAAGTCACATATTGTTTTATTATAAGACTAGCCGCCTGCGGCGACCAGCTGGTCCGCCTTTTTACGCCATTCGCCTTTTTACGCCAGGGGTGCCGCCTTCGGCGGCTGCTTAAATAAATTTCGTGGCGGTGTCAATCAATCTATATCTATCTATATAATTAATAATTTGAATAAAATATTTTCTAGATCTGTCTCCAGTTTCGTCGTTTGGAATATTTTTAAAGGAGGGGGAGGGGAGACACAAACGACGTACTCTTCATGCAAATTTGGTCGAAAAATAACAAAATGCACTTCCACTTTTATGTGAAAGCATTGTTTTTTCAAAGTCATGGTGTAATGTGGGGGAGGGAGGGGGCATTGACATCCAATGTGCAAGCAGCCACCTGCGGCGGCTGTTTGGCTAACTTGTCATTTACCTTTTTACTTCAAGTTTGCCGCCTTCGGCGGTTGTTTAAATAAATTTGGCAGCAGTATTAATCAATCCATCTCTATTTTTTTTTGTGCCATTCACATTTTTACGCCAAGATTGCCGCCTTCGGCGGCTATCTACCTTTACAATCTATCTCTACATTTTCTTATCCATCTCTATTTATTTTGACCTCCTCACCCATTTCCTAATAAAAACAAAGAACACTCAAAAAAAACCGCTTTTTTTATTTAAGTAGAGCAAAAAAAAAAAAAAAAAGCTCAAATTCCCCGTAGTGCGCAAAAAGTAGCGTTTGACAAAGATAAAAAAAATCTCGCTCTTTTTATTGAATTAATGCACACAACTATGAAATGTAACGTAATATAGTTACAGCGAAAAGGTCCAGCTTGGGGGGAGGGGATGGAAAAAGAAATAAAATGCAATCCCTAAATAAAAAAAAAAAAAAAAAAAAAGGAAAGAAAAAAAGCAAGCGCTGCCGAAAAAACACGTGGTCATCACGTCAGAAAATGTAGAAGTAAGCTATATAGTAAAAAAAAAAAGATTAACATTGCTTGCGATTAAGATTCCATTGTAAATATCGAATCGAAACCCAAGTAGTGACGTCACAAGCATAAAAGATTGAAGAACGCTTTTTTCGACTGATGCGTGAAAGGACATGATGTGTTGAGCATTAAAAAAATTGTAAAAAAAAAACTATTGCGTATTTTTAAGAACTTTTTTCTTTTGAAGAGGGCGAAATGTTTTTACTATTACCAACTTAAATTTCAGAAATTAGGCTTTGATACTTCTCGCAGGATGATATTAGAAAAAAATAAAACCCAGAAAAACATGCAAATTAAAGGTTTTTTCAAAAATTCATAAAAAATACAAAAATTGCTCTATTTTCAAATTTTTTTTGTTCATCATATTTAAAAATTAAATTTCCGACACTATAGTACCAAAAATATTTGTCTGGCGCGATTGGTTCGGGGTCTGTGAGGTTAAAAGTACTAAAAAGTGCTAAAAATCACATAAAACATTAAATAACTTTTTTTCTAATTAAAATATCAAAATTCGAAGCCCGAGGTGCACAACTTCAGCAAAAACTACACCTGTATACCAAATTTCATCCTCCTAGGCCTTACCGTTTTCCCGGGAATGCGCGCCACACACACACACACAAACATCTTATTTTATTATATGTATAGAAGATATATATAATTTCCCAATTCCAGCAGCCCCTCATGCGTCCACAATCCAAGAAGGATGTGTCAAATTGGAGAGAACGTCTTACACAAGATTTCTCATACGCTTTTCTTTTTAAGCGTCAATCCAGGGCTCAATTTCCCATTTGGCAGAGTAAACAGCTGCCTAGGCAACAGCAAAATTTTCAAGGGCGGCAAATTTTCCTTTAATCACTCACATTTTTAAAATTAATTTTCATTCTTGAAAGTAAAATATTTGCATTCTTTCATTTTCCACAATTTTTTCTTGCAATTAAATGATCATCACACATCTTTCACACATCTTATGAAAATGAAATGTTTTTCAATCATGGTAATAGATCAGCGTAAAACAGTAAGTGAAGACGAAAAGCGAACATCGATTTCAGAAAGTATCGATGCGTTTTACCAAAAGTCGCAACAAGATTGGAGTTCGACTAAGATTCTTAGGGCTATGCTATACTAAAGTTTATTCAGTACTGGTTTCTTGAGTATTGACGTTTATTTTCTTTTTCACATTATTTAAAAATTGTTTTCTGCTAATATTAAGTCTCAAAGGAAAATGAAAATGAGTGACGAGCGAAAAAGGCTGAGTGTGATTTTAAATAAAGAGAAACATGCTAAAATAAAAACCAAAGAACAAAAAGGAGTCTTCCAAAATTTTTTTTAACGTGATATCTTTTTTCAAACGGGCAGTTTTCAAAATCGGAAAATTCTGAAACTATTTTCAATGTAATCCACTTACAATTTACTAATGAAACCGCGAGGAGTGGTAAGAACACAAGCGAGTGAACGTAATAACAGAGGAAATTCTTCAAATATACATATGGTAAATATTATATAAATTGGTCTTATGTGAATCGTTTTAATACCCTGCCCAAGGACAGTACTTGAGCCATGAACCGATGTACAAAATTTAATAATTCAAACAGAAGCGCATCGAACTAAAATTTTTGGGAAGAGGAAAATTCTAATTTTACCGAATGAAAAAACGCGAGCGTACACGCATATCATACATACGTACATAACATCTAATGAGAAGGAACGTTAGGCATAATTAAAAAACAATTTAAAAAAAAGAATCTATATTGCAATATTATCTCCAAATTTGCCAAATCGTCAGCAAAATTTGCCGAATAAGGAATTTCTTGAGAGATCACTGTGACCTCCTGGGGGCGTCCCTGAATGTGAAACGTCATCATATTTTCATAAGCTTGACAGTTTTTATTTCGGGAACCTTTTCTTTTTTTTTGCGTGTTTTTCAGTCAAGGAAATTTTGCTTCTTTTAGGGGGGGGGGGGGGCAGATTTGAAAGTTGCCTAGGGATGGTATGAATCTCAGGTCCGGACTGGCCCGCCGGGCAACCGGCCACATGGCCGATGCGCCCCTACGCCGATTTTTTTTTTTTTGTTAAAAAAAATTTTTTGCAAAAAAAAATATCCTTTTTTTTGGCTTTTTTTAGAAATATTTTCCCCTGTAACTGTAGATTTTTCTACTCTCTATTCCTGGCACCTCAAAATTCTTCAAGCAAAAGTATTACGGCAATAAAAGCCTTTTAGTTAATCACTGAGGAGCCTCGAATTATTTTGCCTTCCTTTTCAAAACTTGTTTCTTTCTTTTCAATCATTGTCACTGGGCTACTTTAAAGGTTATTTGACGGTCAAAATCCCTGGTCCCCCACTGCCTTGGACTAAGGTGTCTTGACAAGTAACATAAATTCTCAGAACCAGGAACCGCTGATAGCTTACTCAATACCCAAAATCACCTGCGAAATCGTGGCAGGGAAATTTTACATTGGTGAGTTGGATGGAGGGAGGAGAGCGAGTAGACATGGATGAAAGAAAGTTCTGTTTTTATCTTGGTTATATTACATTATCATTTTTAATAGTAATTTAAATTTTACCTCCTTTTTCTCCTAAATATAAATTGTATAGCTCGTTTTGTTTCTGTAACAGTATATTAGGACCGCAATATTTTCCATTGAAATTTTAATCATCAGTTTTCTTGCTATCGTACCTCCGATTGCATTCACACAGTCAACGAGCATCTAGAGGTGGCGCATCTTTATTTGGCAGAAAGCAACATCTTGTTGCGCCCTTTTGCCCTTCTAAAAAGCCCTGTAGATTTTTTTCCCTTTATGCAGACAAACACCTCGTACCTGTAATCGTTAATTTTTAAACGCCCAATTGCGCCCTTCTGTCATTTTAAAGTGCCCTGCAGCCATATTGTGACTCCCCCCATCCCCTTTCCTTCGTTTTTCAGGTCTTTAAAAGAATAAGTTTTGAGGGGCTCGTTTTTAAAATCGTTAATTTTAATTACTTAAACTTAAACAGATATTTTGAGACATTAAAAAAACATAAAGAGCTTTTTCAATCTAGAATTAAGACAAATATCCCGTACTTGTAATTGTTAGTCAGTTTCTAAGCGCTCTGTTGTGTTTTTAGATACCCCCTTCAGTTATTTCATTTCACGTTATCGCAACAACGCGACAAAAATGTCTTTTTTCCAGGTTTGCGGAGTCAGAGGCGAAGAGCCCGGAGTCAGGCTGATTTTAGGGTAAAGGAGGCGTGCGGTTACGTAAATCCGGGCCTGCCTCTTCCCCCATTTTTCAGGTCTTCAAGGATATTTTTTTATACACTGTTGTAGGCGAATAGTTTCTTGAAGGGTCCGTTTTTGCCATCTTGAATTTTGAAAAGACTTATTAAAAAGACATTTTGAGACAACAGAAACTTCTTGCAATATACAATGAAAAAGTTATTGACGAACTGTGGGAAGGTAGTCAAGAAATGAGACTATTTTTATCATTGTGAGAATATTTATTAAATTAATCCTTTAAACTTTATATTTATAATCTTTTACTTTTTTGAGGAAAATGTTTCCTTTTTAAGAGGCATCATTATATACACGTATTGTTAATTCATATCTTCACTTATCTGATTCCACAATCGCTATTATTGACTTCAGTTCATTTTCTTATTTCGTAAAATTTATTCACAATTATTTATAGATTTTCCGTTATTTTCAGATAACATTATATTACGTTTTTATTTTTATGTTTAGTCATGTTACTTTAGCTTGGGATGTGGTAATAATGTTGACCAAAAGAGCAATTTCTTGTACACTATGATACGGTAATCACAATTTTTATATATAATTTTAAATCTAAAAGGATCATATTTTCCTTTTATTATAATGAAATATTTAATATTATCAAGTATCGGTAATCAATAATATTTTAATTCGTTCAAAAAGAGCAAGAAAGTCAATGAAATGTAATGTAATCAGTTAAAGTAGAAACGCCATAAAAGCGTTACAGGTTCCTTTTGCAAAATTTCTATGCAATTATTAAAGAGCTTTTGGTTGGAGGTCAGTGGCACAAACCTGAAGGGTCCCCCCCCCCCCCTCAGAACGCTGAGTTGAATGTTTTTTCAGAACTATTCTTTATTATTAAAGATAAGCATAGAACACCTATTGGTAAAACAAAGTGATTTTAATTTTAAAATAACAATAATAATAATAAATATTTTAGGGGGAAAATCTTAATTTCTTTTAAAGAAATCTTTGAATAAAAAATATTCAATTGCTAAGCTTATTCAGTTAATTATCCCCCCCCCCCCAACTCCTATTCCTTTCTTTTTTTCCCTAGTTCGTCAGAAAATAAGTATGTCTTCAAAATGCTACTCCTCCGGACGCCCCCCCCCTCCCCCCTTTCACACCGAAAGTATTATGTAGCATCTGAAATTTCATGTCCAAACTTAATTTCTCAAAATTTCCAGGGGAGGCCCCCAAATACCCAGCAAGTTCGAAAATCGCTAAAAATTGCGTTTTTGGAGCTTTAATTTCAAAAAATAAATGGCTCTAGCACAGTGACCGCCGCTTATATGAATCACGTTTGCTCTGAACAGTTTTGATTCCATAAAGTGGCTAATTCAACAAAGCTGGATTTTATTCTGTTTTCGATAATTTGATTCATTAAAGCGGTTGATTCAATTAACCGGTGTCCACTGTATTACAAAATATGGCATTACAATCGCGTTTTTAAGACTTGTATACGAGCAAGGGTCCCCGAACCGCATTCCTCTAATACAGCGGTTCCCAAACTTTTTCAGCTACGGACCTACGGAACCCTTAGTACTTCACTTACACTTCAAGGAACCCCTAAGACAAAATGCTAACGATCTGAAATTCAAATAAAAAGTAAGGATCATTCGCTATCATAATTACTTACTCATCAAAAACAACCCTGTTGTAAAAATTTCCTCCCCGCCAAGAAAACCTTTAACTTTTCCGCACAAAAAAGAAAACCTGCATCCTAAACCCAAAAACCCTCAGCCATAAAAAGTTATGATATCTAGTTTGCCCGCCCAAGTCCCTGCCAAACTATCATCCTCCCTCTTCTCCTTTTTCATCACAGCTACTTCCATTAGAACCTCCTCTCACCTTCAACTCCTCAGAAGTATGGATAGATCTTTTAAGGCTGTTGTCCCAAGAGATTGGCGCCAAGGGAAAATTAATCTACTCAAGTAATGAAAATCAACAGCAAATAGTCTCCCGATCTTTGTTGCATACGACGGGATTTTCAGTCTAGAATCGATTGAGATAATATTGTAGAAAAATTTTGCGTTTTTATAATTTAAATTAATTTTAAATGAAAATCTCGCTTGGCGACGGTTTCAGAATAGCAACCATACACGCACTAAAAAGTGAGCAACTTTGCGTCCTACTACAAATCCCGAAATAATATTTGGGGAAAAAACAGTTATCGATGATTCATAAGACTTTGAGGGTCTTAATGATAATTTTTAAATTTCATTTTCATCAATTTTTATATTTTAAAGTGTGGATGTTTTAAAAAACTTGTTCAATCTCCGGACATTTAGTTTTCAATTTTCTCATGCAGGTGTCGCTGAAGTAAGAAATCTGAAAAATAGCGCTGTCTTGCTCTTTTCCTAAATTACTACCATAAATCACTTAAGCTTTTCCCCCCCTTTTTGCCCAACGCGAGCCACTTGCGAGCTCCGCCTTTCTTTAAAGTCTGATAACGATATTTCCCGAGGGCCCAGGGAATCGACTCCCCATCGGTGGTTGAATGCGTTCCTTTTGCTAAGCTTTTCACTGAGGCATTTCGCAATTTTTAATTTTGTCGGTCTGTATTTTGTTATTGTGAATGCCATTCATTAATAAAATGAAAAAAATAAAAGCGATTTTTTGGCTATTTTGAAACGAAAAGCATTTATATATGTTTTTTTTATTTATGAGATAAATGATAAATCATAGTGCGTTTAACTATATGTGAGCAAAAATTTTAAATTTATCTAAACTTGTCACGTTTTGCTGTATTGTAGAGTTTGGTTTGAAGTTACCGGTTTAACGATTGCTTCGGTTTAGTCACTTAATAAAGGGATTTCTTCTCAGGAAAAAGCAGGCGCCATCAAATTATATGTCTTGTTCGATCAACACTCAGAATAATTTCTGAAATTTCAACTTTTTATCATAGTTTTCCTAAACATTCTTGACTTAATATCTCAATGAGAAAAAGTATATGATTTAGACAAACACAAACATCGTATATGAGCAATAAAAGAGAAAAACGAAAGAGGAAAAAATGTGCAGACCAACTCCAAGAATCTTTCCTGTTTTGAAAGTTTTAGGGTTGTGACTATTTTTCAAGAAAATGAGGAATCTCCTTTCAATAATGGTTTGGATAAGAATTTAATACTGTTAAATTTATTCTTGTCTTCCTTTTCATTTTCTTTTTGATTTTCCCTCATGGAAATTGATCATTAATTTAATTTCTTCAACATTTATGACTCCTTTTTGTTCAGTATTTCCGTAATAAATACCTACTCAGCACATAACAGTAAATTTTAGTGGGGGGGGGGGGGCTTCTCCTAGGTAGTCAAAACTTACAAGAGACTAAAAAGTCATCTGCAATGGTACGGAAAGGCTTGGAGAAAGTAATTTATTTCTGCGATCGAGGCATTTTTATCTGAAGTTATTACCTTCAAATTAAATCAATGAAATACAGATTACTTTGTTCCAGGAAGATTTCACTTAACTGGAATTGATAATTAAATAATACTCGAAATTCATTCTCTTAGAAACGGTTCACTGGATATAAAGTAAATATAAAATCAGAAACATGATTCACTTATTATTGACAATTTTTTACATGCAATTTGATGACTAATGATATAATGAAAAATGTGGCGGTGACTATAAATAAACATTTATACACGAAATAAACGGCTACATTTTGTTGATGAGCGCCTCAAATGGATTGTACACGAGGAGCTCTGCAGTTTATGCACTCAATATGCATCACAGCTCACAAGATAAATATATACATATCATACAAAGCGAAAATGTTTCACTCAACTGGAATTGATAATTAAATATTTCTCGAAATTCATTTTCTTCAATAAGGAAACGGTTCATCCGTTATAAAGTAAATATAAAATCAGAAACATAATCAACTTAATATTGACATTTTTTTACATGCAATTTGATAACTAATGATAATGAATAAAGTTGCGGTGATTATAAATAAATATTCATACTCGAAATAAATTGCTACATTTTGCTATTGCGCGCCTCAAATCGATTGTACATAAGGAACTCTGCAGTTTATGCAGTCAATATGCATCACAGCTCACAAGATGAATATATACATATCATTACAAAGCGGAAAATGTTTCACTCAACTGGAATTGGTAGTTAAATAATTCTCGAAATTCATTCTCTTAAAAACGGTTCATTGGATATAAAGTTAATATAAAATCAGAAACATAATTCACTTTTTATTGACAATTTTTTTCATGCAATTTGATGACTAATGATATAATGAAAAATGTGGCGGTAACTATAAATAAACATTCATACACGAAATAAACGGTTACATTTTGTTGATGAGCGCCTCAGAGGGATTGTACACGAGGAACTCTGCAGTTTATGCAGCAAGTTACCTTTTTGAATCTTCGATTTCGGAGCAAAGTTCGAAAACCCCCTCATCTGTTGCCTTAACAGCATTGAAAGTGGTGCATAAATGAGTTTTTACGGTGTTATATCAAGGGAAGAGGGTGAAATATAAGATTTCAGATTTTTTTGGGATATCGAAGCTCTCAAAACTAGTGATGTGCCGGATCGTTAAAAAAGTAGATCCGCGGATACGGATCCGGATCATTAGTGGCAAGATTCGCGGATACGGATACGGATCTCAAAATTTTTTTACACAATTCAACTATCCAAGTGTAAAATTCGTTACAAAAGGTATTCCCGTCAGAATAATGGCACTGTTTCTTCAAAAAATGTCGGTTACGGCGAAAATATAGTCAAGACTATGATTTACCTCCTTAAAAAAATCTCCGCAAAAACTGAGGGAGAGCTAGAAGGAATGGATCAGTTCTGCTTTAATGTTTAAATAGAATGTTGAAAAATTATTTCTAGCTTGCTCGGTAGATGTAGGATACAGGAACAAGAGTGGTAAAGCTGCTACTAGAAAGGCTAGAAATAATATTTTTCGCATTTTATCGCATCAGCATAAATGCAGTGCTGACCCATTCCACCCAACTTACTCCGACCGACGATATAACAGAGACAGGAACACCTTTACTAACAGTAAATAGAGTATTTAGTCTCACTTTTTTTGAAGGATGCTGAGAAAAACCAAAATGAAGAATAACAGAAACCCCAAATCAATAAAAAAAAACTAATATTAAATTAAACATTATAAAAAAGAACCTCACATGAAGATAAATTTCGCGGGTCAGAACACACATTATTAACAAATATGAACTGATAGCAGATAGAAATTTTAAATCATTGAGCTTTTTCTCCTAATCTTCAGACTATGAAATCGCTACCAATCGCGCGTTTAAAGGCTTAGAATTGCATTTAAAATTTACTTAACAAGATTATAGTAGGTCCTTACTGTATAACTTGGAAGTTCCAAACTAATATTAAACGCAGAAAACTCGTTCTTTCAATTATGCCAATATTTTTAACGTACGGGTAAGTTTTTTACAACCCTAATTGTGAAAAACGTTAAGTCGGTTTTTAATTAATATCTCCGGTAATTAAAGTTCGAAAAAATCGAGGCCAAGCTAAGAACACTTTCAAAAAAGTCAGTTCTTGAACGAAAAAAGAACATATCCAAATCGGTTCACATGTTTCAGAGCTACGATGCCACAAATTGACACACAGAAACACACTTTTAAAACTTATATTACTCCTTCCTTTTCACGACGGGGGGTACTAATTGGCTTCTGAAACGATACCTTATAATTTATGTAGGGAATATAACCTAATTTGAACGGAATTTAAGTCTTTTACTCAAATATTTAAGAATTTTTAGAATAGAAAAGATCCGTTTTAGATCCGTCAAAAAAGTAACGGATACGGATACAGATTTTTATTTTCAATCGGATATCCACGGATACGGATACCGATATCCGGAACATCACTACTCAAAACGCAATTTTAGATGATCTTCGATAATTTTAAAGAAACGGGGTAGAAATATCCGTTTTTGGGTTCAAAACGTCAATTTCGAATAAAAAAGGAATTATTCATCGACTTTTTTTCGAAAAGGTCTATAAACCTTCCAGGCACTAACCTAGGCAAACTAAAAATTTTAACGAAATCGGTCAGGTATTTTCTGAGTTTACCCCGGATACATATAAATTTAGAGTTTGCGTTTTATTTATATAAAGATACTAATGCTGAATTATAGGCATGATTTAATTTCATTCGAAATCTTAATTATATGTGTGATTGTAACTTTAGTAAATATAAATAATTTGGGAAGGTTTGCGACTAAAGATCTGTGATGCGACTCATGATACGGTGCTTCAAGATTTTTTTTTTTTTTTTTTTAATATGTATTTGTTTTATTTTATTAATTTATTTTTAACGTGCACATTTTTTTCAGACATGGCGCTCATAGAAGTTAAGCCGATACTTTGATTTTTCATCGAGAAGTACAATCGACAAAAAATTGTGGTAAAAAAGAAAAAAGATCGTTTTGATGATTTTTTAAATATTTGGGGGGGGGGGGGGGGGGAGTTTCACCTTGAAGGTCCCACCCTGCGACAAATGTTCATGTTTTTACACTTTTCTTTTCTCTATGCCCTCTCCCACTCAAAATAATAACAACGGTTTTAAAACAGTCAAAAACAGAAAAAATTGGGAGGGGGAGGAAGTATCACTATCACCAAAACTCCAAAATGGGATGGGTAGGGGGAAACGGTGGTCATATTTGGATTCAAGGGGTTATTTTATGTAATGACATTTCATAAAACATTTTACAGAACAGACTGATATAATCGACATTGATAGTGTTGTTAAAGATTTTTCCGTTGATGAAAAGTAGAAAATTAATAGTTTAGGTTAAGAAAAAAAATTTTCAAGTATAAATATGTGTATCTCTCAGGTAATTTGTAATCACATTTTTGTTTCTTTTTCTTTTCAATAAGAGGTTTCAGAATTACTACCAGCAATACCAGTATGTACAGTTTTTGATCACGTTTTAAATGTTTTAATTTAAGGGAAAATATTATCGCTCATAATGCAATAATTTTTGAAAAATATTTCAACCAACAATTTTTCCTGTTTGACGTAATATTATATTAAAATGGAAAACGTATTTTGGATAATAAAATCCTGTTTTCGTTCTATAAAATGTTAAAAATGTCTTTTTTTTGGGGGGGGGGGGGGCGGCATTCAGCAAAGAAATTTAAGCGGGACGGCAAATTTGGTGCCTGCCACGGGCGGCAGAAACCTACGCTACGCCGCTGTTTGCAATTATCAATTAATTACAGCATGGTTATCTATTTATTTATTTATTTTTCATGGCCCTATAGTTTCATAAAACATGTTTTCTATCATTCTTTGAAGTTTTAAAACATTTCCTTGTAATGGCACGCAGATGAATTATTGAAACATGATATAGACTGGCAGAGGCGTAGGAACTATATAAAAGTAGGGGGAGCTGAGGCTCATGATAGGGATCCAAGGGACAGAAGCAGTAGCACCACCAGATTTTTTTTGGGGTTGGAGCACTTGAAAAAAATTTTCTTATTTGAAATGATTGTCGATCCTTTCGTCTTCCTCTCTCTTTTCCAGTAATGTTTCCAATCATATCTAATATATAAATTCAGGCAGTTAGAAGCAAAGGGATGTAAGTGGACTTCAAGTTTTGAGTAAAACGTATCAAGTAAGCCTTCATTGATTTTTTTTTCTAAATCATGCTGTACAGCAGCACCTACCAGGGCTATTAGTACAATCTCTTGCCCCAAGACAGAGGAGAGGTCCCTCTACTGTTTGAACTGGTTATCTCCAAATTTTTAATTTTGCCACTTACATCTTTTTGCTTCTCACTGCCTCAATTGTATATGGAGAGAATGAGGTAATAAAACTTCTGGTTTTTGGAAGGGGGTCGGTCAGTTCTCGAAGATGCGCACGTATCAATAGGGGGGTCCTGGGGCTTTAGCCCCAGAAAATTTCTGAAATCTTAGTTCTAAAAAACGTAGTTTTAGACGGTCTTTGGTAGTGTTAAGGAGAGAAAAAGTTGGAATGCCCTCCCTGGAAAATTTTCGAATTTATGTCTTTAAAACGCGAATTCAGACCATATTTATCACGTTAGGAAAAATGATATGACTCAGGGATTGTCCTCGATCGATTTACATCTCTTTCCCCAATATTTCAAAATTGAAGTTCTAAAAACGCAATTGAAGACAGTCTTGAATGATGTCAGGGAAAGGGGGAGGTTCTAGGGCTCTCTGGAATTTTTTAGAAACTGAAGTCTTAGAGAGCGTTCCTCAATGAGGTTATTGGAAAAGATTCCTTCTCCTTAAAGTTTTAGAAATTGTAGTTTTAAAAACTTAATTTTCATCCTTCTTTTTTGATATCAGAAAGAAGAGTTTCGGGTGTCGCTCTCCGAAAATTATTCGAGATAGATCATATTTGTTAATGTTATAGGCATAGCAATGTTTTGAAATTGAAGGGAATATTATATAATCTATCATATTGTGGAGGTCAAGGTATTCAGTCATGGGTTCTCTTCCGGGAATTTTCAGGAAATCGCTCTCTAAAAACAAATGCTGCAAGGCTTTTTAAAATTTTAGGAGGTAGGGGAGGGCTTCTGCAGCGTAGCATTTAGAAGAATTTCTTTTATGAGAACTAGAAACAGAGGAATAAGTTGAGAAACAGTGTGCCTGAAATGTGTTTAAATAAAATGTTCGTTGTATAGTTCAGATAAATGTTAGTAAAAGTACTTCAGAAAAACTATGAAATATTGTTGGTGCTTTTTTTCTAACAATAATAAGTGAAAAGGAAAATTTTTAATCGTAAAAATGGATATGAAAAAGTTTCCCAGAACCTCAAATATTTTGAGGGGTGCTCGAGTGCCCTCTTCCACATGCATTTTTTTTTAGCATGAAAACATAGCTGTGGCACAAAAAAACCCCTTAATTTTGAGAAAGCAAAAAAGAAGAATAAATGTAACTTCATAAAGTCTAAATGTTCAAAAAAATTTTGTTTTCAATAAACTCGCACTGTTTTTAACATCGTAACAGTGTTTACAATTATTTATTAGTGTTACAAGTTTTTTTTTTTTTTTAAATATTCTAATGAAGATTTCACCGATTTTGATTAGTGAGAATTTTTGTTTCTGTGTCGTAGTACCTTAGAATTCTTTAAATTATATTTATCTTTGCAAATTTTTAACTTCATGAAAAAATTAATCCCTCAGGCTTTTAGATATAACAAAATAATGGATAAAAAGTTTTTTTTTTTTAGTTTTTACCGTGGAATAGTTCTGGAAATTGTGGTTTTTTTTTTTTAAATCACAGTAATGATATGTATCCGCAAAAGTAATTTCTGGGTATGTCACTTATTTAGGTTGTTTCTTCTGACAATATTTACAATCAAAAATAATAAATGTAACTTTTATAGAATTTTAAAAATTTGTTCGAAGAATTTGTATCTCAGGCTTTTAGTCTATGCCTCCTGTCAGAAGATCACTTTTGGTTTCGATAGACCATCGAACAATGATATTTTCGCTATCTGATCGTATCTTTTGATCGAAACATGGAATTTAACACCCGAAACATACGATCATAATCCCTCGAAAATTAGTTTAGAACTTTTTTTTGTTCTAAAACTACATTGTTAATCTTTTGAGAACTCGCTAAAGAATTTTCTTTGGTCGGGGCTGAACTTCTTATGAAGAAATGAAAAAAATAAAAAAGAGAAAGAAACGATTGGATTAAAAAATGCTAAATAAATATGTTTGTACATTGGGCTTTTTTCTTTTCTCCCCCCCCTCTTCTCTCTCTCTCTCTGCATTCTTTTTCTTTTCTTTTTTTTTCCTTTTCTTTTTTTTTTTTTTAATAATTGCAATACATAAAAATATTATATGACCACTCGGTATTTTAGTTTCACTTTCGTGTCATATTTTGCAACTTTATTTTAATCAACGAATCTAAAAGGATTCGCCGGAATTTCTTTAAATAGCGTCCGGGAGGTCAGATAACCCCCCCCCCCCTAAATGAGATAAGTTTCTGTAAAGCTAAAATTGAGTAAGTTTACCTTAGAAACCTTCTTTTTGATACATGTCTGGAGCACCTTCATATTTCAATGCCAAACTGACTCACAATTATCTCTTTTTAGCGAAAGTGAGATACAAATGGCATGCAAAACTAAGAACATTTAAACTGAGCTACGCTACAGTGTAATGTGTAATACACGTGCGAAAGACGAGCTCGAAGTGGAGAGGGCGGAAAACAGCCCTATGTAGATAACTTGTCTTTAATATTTTCTTCCGGGAATCGAAAGGTTTGAAAAGAGGGAAACCCAAATGTACTGATCATACTAACCACTCCATCTCTCCCCTTTCTTTGTCGGTTATTATATGGAAATTCCTAGAAAAGGTAGATCGCATTTTTGAAATCAGATTTGAGGTAGACAATGTACTGCAAAAAGCTATACTGTGAGAATTTTTTAGGGGGAGCTGAGCCGGTCTGAAATATTATAGAGGGAGCTCAAGCTCCCCCGATTCCTACGCCTATGTAGACTTGAGTTAGATCTATAAGAGAAAATATAATGATGACAAATGGGGAGATAAAGAGTAACCGAGATTTTTCTCGAATGCTACGCATGTTAGTATGTTTCACATAAGACAGCATCTTTATTTTCAGAAGAAAAAAAAATAACTTCTTTGTTGTTTCATTGTTTGCTCAAAAAGACATTTTGAATTTAGAGGGGAAAAAAACACGCTTACATTCCGAATGAATTCTGTTACTTTTTGAAAAAAAAGTTACGTTTACGTGCTCTTTTGAACAAAACTGTGTTTTGGAATCAAACCCAGTTTAATTATTTAATATCTATATCGCTGAATCTTTGATGAGCACTGAACTTTAATGTCTTGTGCGTTAACCATTTTATCAGTCGTCATCTTTATTTATAGCAGAATCTTTATCCTATTATTTTTTTCATCTACGAATCCACGATTTGAATAATTTACGCTGTTATTACGTTAACTCACTTGTGTTCTTACAACTCCTCACTGTTTTATGGTATTTCATTAGTAAATTGTAACTGGAATACATTGCAAAGAGTCTAAAGTTTCCGCTTTTGAAAACTGCATATTTGAAAAAAAAAATGTTTAAAAAAGTTTTGATGACTTTTTTGTTCTTCGGTTTTTAATTTAGCATGTTTCCTTTAGTTAAAAGCAATAATCAGCCTTTTTCATTCGTCATTCATTTTTATTTATCTTCGAGACTTAATATTAACAGAATACAATTTTTAAATATTAATAATGTAAAAAAGAAAATAAACGTCAATCATTCAAGAAACCAGCATTGAATTAAGTATAGCACTAAAATCCTTTGTCCAACTCCAATCTTGTTGCGACTTCTGGATAAACGCAACGACACTTTCTGAAATTGACACCCTCTTTTCGACTTCATTTACTGTTTTACGCTGATCAATTACCCTGATTGAAACACATTTGATTTTCATATGATGTGTGAAAGTAATCATTATTAAATGACAAGAAAAAATTGTAACTTTGAAAAATGAAAAAATGCTAATATTTTACTTTTAAGACCAAAAAAATAAGAATTAAAAAAGAATTTAAAGAAAAATGTGCTTAAAGCAAAATTTGCCGCCCCTGAAAATTTTGGCATCCTTAGGCCTATTGGGAAATTGGGCCCTGATGTCAATACCTTTCAGAAAAACTAATTCCCACTACTGCATCACAAAAATCACTTGAAAGCTAAAATTTGACCATTTGTTGCTCTTCAACTACATCCTGAGAAATGTTGAAAGAGCAAACCGGTCTTCAGCTTTGCATTTGCCTGAAGGGAGAGAGGGGTTCGGTTCTCGGGTGACAGCTATTAGCGCCTAATTACTCCCCTCTGTGTGAAGCTGTTTAGAGAGGGCACTTTATTCCCCCCCTATAAACCGAGTGAAAATCCGCGCCATCTACATTTGAAAGTTGGCAAATGAAGATAGGAAAATTGTCCCTTAATAAAATTATTACCTAGTGTTTATGACATCTCAAAATACTTTGGGGTAAATATTGTAAGTCTAATCACGTCAAAGTGTTTCTTTGGGGTAAGTTATTGTGTACATAATGCATGAAAATCTTAAGAAAAACGTGAGCTAAGCTGCTAGATTTGCATCAATTACCACTCGTTCGCCTGGGTCGTTCGCAAACTGGCAACACTTTTCTGCTATCGTTGCAGAGCAGAGTGATTCATAATAAGAACGGATTATTTGCGAACGATCCCTCTCGATTCGTCGTCCAGTCAAGAATTATTAAAATTCGGCTCATTAGATCGCTGATGACTTTTTTGATTTTAAAGAGCATCAGGGGTGGAATTTTTTTTAATGAGATGTAGAATATATCTGGGCTTCCGATTATGAAGGTTATAAATTGCTATCTTTCGCGCATGCGCAGTGAAAAATTAATTGCTTTAAACGCTCATATTTCATTAAATTTTCAATATTTTAACTTCAAATTTTATTATGTTTTCTAATATGTTGTCAAATATTCTGAAAGTTTAGTAACGTTTGGTAGAAAACTCTACGTGATATGAGCCGAAAACCTTCAAAAAAATTTGGAATTTTTGAAAGAAATGCTTATATCTCTGTGTATAAGAGATACTTTCACAAAAATATAAAAAGAAATTCTAGATAGGTTTTTAACTTATTTCTGAAATTTATAGCTTATTCCCAGTTTTTTACAATGAAAAATGATCAAAAACCTTTTTTTGTTTCCTCAATTTGTTGTTCGTCCCCTAAATTAATAGTAGACTTCATTTTTGTTGGAAAATGGAGGCTAGAGTATACCTTTTATGTGAAAAAAAAAAATACAGAGCAACTGGTCTTTTATTTCTTGATAAACCCGTAAACATGTGAATCTTTGAAAGTGTCCCACTACTTTTAGTTATATAGTGTACAAATAAACGATGACACATCGGATGTTATTACTATGGTGTTTTCTTTCTTTCTTTCTTTCTTTTTTTTTTTTTGAGAAGAGAAGTGTTTTTAACTGGACGAGTAAAAATATCTGCGGACCGGTCAAATTTTTCAGCGTTTCTTAACCTTTTTTGACTCGAGGACCGGAAAAAACTTTTGAATAAAACTCTCAGACCAGTGATATTTTCTTCTTCTTTTCTTTTCCTACCTTTTCTCTCTTTCTTTCTTTTCTTTTTTTTTTGCAAAAGAAAAAAAACTTTCATTTACAAACCGTCAGGAAACATGGGATTTTTTAAGAACCGTTGACGTCCCCCCCCCCCTCCATTTTTTCGCAAAACTTTCGTTTCGGGGACCGTTGAACACTTTTGAAAAAATTGCGGACAACTGGTTTTTCCTATTTTACACATAATCATAATAATAAATGACTTAATAACTATCTTTATTAAAAAACTGTAACAAAAAATATTTTAATGCAAAAACTAAAATAAGTAGCTATCGTAATATATTTATACAGTCGGACCTCCATATATCGAAGTAGCAAATTGCCGGAAAAAAATTCGATGTATAGAAATTTCGATATATAGAAACGATCTTATTTTATCATAAAAATCTCCTAACACATTAAAATTAAAGCTAATTTTCGCGCATGAAACCCAATTTCTAATTTATACGAGCATCGGATTAAACGAAAGTTAATAACTGAAAAATTAACAGAAATTACATTTTTGTGCCTTCATACATTTTCATTCTTCGGAAGTTCAACTTGATATGCAATATGAGGGGATTTTCGTTGGGCAATGTAATCGAGAGAAAAGTAAAAAACCAATCTACTTAACTTGAATGATTTTTACTGAAGCTAAAAAGACTAGGAATTATAATCAACAGACAAAAAGGATAACTTGAAACTGATTTTACAGTGTTACTGGCTGCAACTAAGATTTGAAATAAACTTGAGGGAATTTAAGAACTGCAGAACGGAACAACAACCTATCTACACACCCCTCAAACCCAGATTTCTTATGAATTTCTCAGCAACCTTTAGTAAACATAATATTCTCCCCTAACTTACATTTTTCATGAGACAAACACTCTAAAGTGGGGGGAAAAAATGTATGAATGTCTCGAAAAAAATTTCGATAAACAGAGATTTTTTCGATATATAGAAACAATTTTTCTATGTTATGAACATTGAAATTTGCTGGGATTTCGATATATAGAAAATTTCGATATGTGGAAGTTCGATATATGGAGGCTCGACTACATCTTTACTAATAAAAAAGCTGCTAGTCTCTCTGTGAAATGCATAGCGCCTAGACCGGTCGACCGATTTTCATGAATTTTGGTACAAAATTAGTTTGTAGAATAGGGCTGTGCACCTCGAAGCGATTTTTCGAAAATTCGATTTTGTTCTTTTTCTATTCCTAAGAACATTTTAACCAAGGAAATTATCATAACATGAATGAGTAAATTATCATAACATGGACGAGCAAATTACCATAACGTGGACAAGCAAATTACCCTAACATGGGCGAGAAATTCATCATGCATTATTTGTAAATATACAGGTGATCCAAATGACGTTTTAATTTTCTACTACGGGCAAAGCCGTGCGGGTACCGCTAGTAAATAATAAGCGTGGCTGAAAAATTAGAAAACGACGAAAAATTCACACAAAAGATGTGGTATAGGATTATTATGATGGTTGTTTCTTTTGTTTTTAATCTATTTATTTATTTTTTAGAAAGGAAAACTGTTAACG